>NC_091454.1:132329636-132630678 GCF_027789765.1 Dendropsophus ebraccatus
TAACTGTCCCTGAACTTCCCCCTTAGTCTTTTTATGAAGATACAGACTGCTGTAAGCTTGGACGCCACCATCTTGGTGATGTCACTGCGTACCAGCGCTGGAACGCACCGCTGGAACGTAAGTAACCTCACCAAGTAACGTCAATGCAAGAACGCAAGTAACTTCACTGCAAAGGCAGTCTTTATCTTCATAAATAGACTAAGGGACAGGTACACTTTTATAATTGGAACAGTTAGATTTAGTTTATCTTCAACTATAGGAGTTATAAAGAGACTGGAAGCGTACAAATCATGCATCTATGATGGTATTGTCCGATATGGTAAGTACGCCGGTATACTGGGGGTATGAAGAAAAAAAGCAAGGTGAGGTGGGCAGATGTCCTTCTGTGTTATATATAGGTAAACAAATATGTAGCGGTCAAGCTAAGATCTACTTGTAACTTACCAATAGTAGGTTCTGTTGTCTTGCGGTATCACGTAGCAGTCATCTGCCTTATTGTACATGCAGTTGGTAGCTTGTAATTATGGCATTCAGTCAGATGTCAGGGTATCAGGGAACTTAGATGAGTGGTGCCTGGGCGGATGTCCTCTTACACTGGGACACTGGGGTGCACTCTATAGCCAAACAAGTGTTATATGGGATATTAAACAAATAAACCTAAACTGCCTAAGATCATTATATGTATATCAGAAACACATGATCTACCTTTTTACCTGACCTGTGTACTACACTAGACTGACTCCACTTGCCCAGTGTAGAGTTATACTCCTCAAGTGGGGCCGCCCCCACACTTAGAGGATATTAGTGGTCAGGCAGGGTATAATTAATCAATAAAAGCTAAGTTTTACATTACTTAGTAGTGTACCACAGGTCCTTGTCCGATTGTTCTCAAATGCTCGAACTGTAGACACAAGTGTCATCATTTCGTCCACAGTTAGACACAGAAGAAGACATTGTCAAATTGTCCACTACCATTAGGCTACAAACCCACTTGGCGGGTCTGCAGCGAGTCTCCTTGTTGCGTTTTTGCAGCGAGATCCCAGCCCTATACTTTCATTAACAGAGAAACTCGCAGCAGGGATCTACATCCCTGCTGCGATTTTGTCTGCAGCCCGCCCCATTAACCCCCTAGCCACCGGACATTATACATTACCGGGTCCCCGTTCCTGCTTGCTTCGGGGCTCCCGGTGTCTTCACGGCCCGGGGACCTGGTAATGTATATCCCGCCCGCCCCCCTGGTAATGTATATCCTGCCTGCCCCCCTGCAGCCCCGATCGCCCCCAGCCCCCGGCCGCATGATCGCCCCCCGCACCCCCCGGCCGTACGATCACCCCCCGCAGCCCCGATCGCCCCCCGCAGCCCCCGGCTGCACGATCGCCCCCCGCAGCCCCCGGCCGCACGATCGCCCTCCGCAGCCCGTGCGGCCGGGGGGTGCGGGGGGCAATCGTGCGGCCGGGGGCTGCGGGGGGCGATCGGGGCTGCGGGGGGCAATCGTGCGGCCGGGGGCTGCGGGGGGCAATCGTGCGGCCGGGGGGTGCGGAGGGCGATCATGCGGCCGGGGGCTGCGGGGGGCGATCGGGGCTGCGGGGGGCGATCATGCGGCCGGGGGCGATCGGGGCTACAGGGGGGGGGGCGGCCAGGATATACATTACCAGGTCCCCGCTCCTGCTTGCTTCGGCGGCTCCTGGCACGTTCTGCCCGGCCAATCAGTGCGCTGCCCTGCCGCAGCGCACTGATTGGCCGGGCGGGCCATGAAGACACCGGGAGCCCCGAAGCATACAGGAACGGGGACCCGGTAATGTATAATGCCCGGCGGCTAGGGGGTTAATGGGGAGGGCTGCACACAAAATCGCAGCAGGGATGTACATCCCTGCTGCGAGTTTCTCTGCTAATGAAAGTATAGGGCTGGGATCTGCAGCGAGTCTCGCTGCAAAAACGCAGCAAGGAGACTCGCTGCAGATCCGGCAAGTGGGTTTGTACCCTTAAGGATAGTTAAGGCAAATAGGTAGGGACAGCAGGCTGGGTCTAGAATTAGGGGCCACTGTCCTTGTTTTTAACCAAAAATCTTTTTACTATTACTACTTTGGCAAAATGAGAACTATCCATAGCGTTCTTATCTTTCATGTGACAGAGCTGGTTTGGGGCTTATTTTTTATGGAAATATGTGTAGTTTTTTTTAACTGATACCAAGTTTAACATATATATGACTTTTTGATCTAATTTATGACATATTTTCTGAAATGGATTGATAAAATACAGCAATTCTGGTGCTGTTTTTCAATTATTTACAGCGTGTGTCCGTACAATACACTGCACTACTACTGTATTGCAGTGAATTGTATGTGTCAGCATAGAGCTGACAGGCAATCTACACAGCCATGTCTCAGAAGGCTTCCAGGATTACCATGATGCCGATCGGATGCCCAGACTTGGGTGTGGGACTTCCGATCAGGTGAGTATTGTACCGCACCTGACATGACTTGACAGCAGCATATAACGGATTAAAACTACCCGGAGCAATATAAACTGAATACAAGAACAAATGTCCACAATCTGAGGTAAGTTAGAAGAAAGATCAGAAGCAACATTGAAAAATATTACTTTACTGAAGTGTAGTAGATGCTTGGAACAAATTTTCAGCAGATACAGTATGTGTTAGATACCTACATTGCCATCTTTCTGCTTTTTTCTGAGGCTGGAGCGCCACCCGGGTCTCCAGAAGCACTCCGGCAGCTTCACAGTGAGGGTGCTATAGGATCTTCTCTGCCTTGTTCCTGGCCGAGTGACATCAGGGATACCCAACAAGTTACTTTGCAACCTGGGGTGCCACAGGCCCATTGCACTCAGTGGGAGTTTTGAATTCCAGCAGCTGTGCTGCGTTTCTCTCTGTGTGACAGGTCTCTCTGACAGTCGGACAAGTGCTTGTCAGGTGCTTGAGGTTGGGTTCACCTTCTGGACCAGACCTTTAACCATCTATATAATTCTCCCTTGTTCTCTTAAACATTGCTGGCTACGAGTCTTTACAAGCATGCTCAGCATACACTTTGCTTCTATTCTGCTGTTATACCAGTTTTTTTCTGACTTTGGCTTATGTTCTCTTTACCCTGGATCCTGATTTTGTGTTGCTTTGTATGTTCAGTTTTACCATGGCCCATGTTGCAGTGTCCTAGAACAGGCCCTCTTATCCTCACACTTTTATTATAACCAGTTCTGTTTTGGAAAGCTATGGTCCACTGCAAACTGCGAGTATTGTGTCACCCCTCTCAGTGTTCAGCTCTGCTATTCCATTCATTTCTTGTATGCATATTCAGTTATCAGTGCCTAATGGTATTATGTCGCATCCTAGTGTTCAAGTATGATACTTCTCATGTATATTTCTCTGTATATGCCTAATGGTGTGATGATGCAAAGGCTGGTGTATCACGTGACTGTGCCCTGTTGCCATGGTACCCCCAATGGTCATCGAGATTTGGCTGGGGTTACCATGTGACTTCCTGTTCTACCTCAGTCTATCTCCTACCACAGGGGGATAGGTTGTGTGTTGCTGCTGCTCCTGTGTCACAAGGCCGCAACCCTGCGGTATCTGCTGCAGCATTACCAGAAGTGTTCCTGGCTGTATTCTATTCTCAAGTCCTCAAGATTCTCATCTGTTCTCAAGATCTGGGTGCCGTTCTTCAGTCATTCCTCTCATCATCTTCTCTAATCATCAACAGCAAGTATTCATCTCAGTTTCATTCCGCCCAGCATCTCATTCTCAGTTTCACTACTACTTCCATCATCCAGCACGCTATCAGCACAGCCTATTGCAGCATCACCCATTACTCTGCTTTATTTAATATTGCCTTATTCCCGGTTGCATCCGGAGAGACTGTTGCTACTAGTTACCACCGTTACAATAAGTATACAACTACCGTTGTTTCTGAACCTTGGCATTGGTGTATTAGTTGGTGCCCTGACTAAGGAATCGCATGCCCAGCCTCCGCATGAAAGAACAAATGTGAACAGCGCTCCATAGTGTAGTATCCAAGGTAAAGGGTGAGATCCTTCAGAATAAACAGAGGACTCTCACCTGATAGTGTTGTGCAAATGCAAGGCACAACGCTCGGTATTAGCATATGTTGGACCGTAGCCACTCCCAGCAACCAAAGATAGGTACTAAAATGTAACAATTCCTCCGCTCCACTCTGGGTAAACGATAGGCGCAGGTCCACGTAAATGGGTATAAAATCTTTAATGTCATAAAAACACAACACGTTTCAAAGTCGGGCTGACTTCTTTCTTAAGTGTCTAGTACAAAAGTAAACTCTACATCTTATAAAGGAAACATGCACATGCTCAGAAAGGGTGTAGCCCAGGTGTTAGCTAATTGCATCCTACATAGGAGGCAACTTTTCCCACAGACATCTTCTAATGAATACAACCTGAAGTAAAAAACAACTTGTATCCAAAGCAAAATTCTATAGTATAAATAATGTATACAAAATATATATAAAATATAGAGTACCAAAGACTTATAAGAACAGTAAGGGTACAAACCCATTTGACGTATTTGCTGCGTGAATCAGTCTTAGGGTACAAACCCACTTGACGTATTTGCTGCGTGAATCAGTCTTAAAAATAAGCAGGCAAAACGCAGGTTGGCTTTATACGATTGTTCTGCGTTAAAATACGCAACTGCGTATTTTTGAAGCGTGAAGCTTGTTGTTAGCAAAGCATCAGTTGTTAACAACCTGTGCGAAAAACGCATGTAGCTTCACACTTCAAAAATACGCAATTGCGTATTTTAATGCAGAACAATTGTATAAAGCCAACCTGCGTTTTGCCTGCTTATTTTTAAGAATGATTCACGCAGCAAATACGTCAAGTGGGTTTGTACCCTAAAACAATAATAAAACATTTACAACCCATTTTACCTCGTATTTTCTATGGTTTCATTCAGGCACCACAGTGCGGCCCACGTATTGCAATCCACATTTTGGAATGCAAATGTGGATTGCAATACGTGGGCCGCACTGTTCAGACAGTGCGGTCACGAATGAACAAACATAGATCCAACATAAAAAACCGCTTTTCTCCTCCATAGTGTATCAAAACATTTTTTCACTTATTATCAGAGTAATCCTGTTGATCTTGCCCTGGTAATATTAGAACAAATTCCAGAGAACCATATAAATAGGTACAGACAACTAATAAATCGTGAATCTTATTGGATTTACCCTTACACCGCAAGGTCTGAATGAAACCATAGAAAATACAAGGTAAAATGGGTTGTAAATGTTTTATTATTGTTTTACTGTTCTTATAAGTCTTTGATACCCTATATTTTATATATATTTTGTATACATTATTTATACTATAGATTTTTGCTTTGGATACAAGTTGTTGTTTTTTACTTCAGGTTGTATTCATTAGAAGATGTCTGTGGGAAAAGTTGCCTCCTATGTAGGATGCAATTAGCTAACACCTGGGCTACACCCTTTCTGAGCATGTGCATGTTTCCTTTATTAGAGGTAGAGTTTACTTTTGTACTAGACACTTGAGAAAGAAGTCAGCCCGACTTCGAAACGCGTTGTGTTTTTATGACATTAAAGATTTTATACCCATTTACGTGGACCTGCGCCTATCGTTTACCCAGAGTGGAGCGGAGGAATTGTTACATTACAGCCTCCGCATGGGCATGCCCAGCCTCCGCCAAAACCGTGACAATCCTCTGCTCAGCAGCTGCCCCGGTTCCTGCCCGCAAAATCACCTTCTCAGCGGAGTGGCCCCTAGGGGCCCGGGCATCGCAATATGACTATCCTTTAGTGTTTGTCTGTCTTGTCTCTGTGTCCGGGTTCTTACTGTATGTACCATACCATAAGACATCCAAAGTATTGTAGCAATGTGCAAAGAGAAAACACATAGACAGAAAAAAAAAAGGCTGAACTAACATAGAGGTGAGGACAGTCACAAGAATTTACCCTACCAATCATTTCAGTTTCCTATTCCCAAGTTATTTTCAACATGACATGCATACAATACATGGAGTCTCAGGGTGCCTTCACACACACCGGATATGCAGCAGATCCGCAGCAGATTTGATGCTGTGTTCAGTTATTTAGATCAAATCTGCTGCGGATCCACTGCAGAAATTTTTCTGCGATACGGTGTGTGTGAAGCTACCCTAAAGTTTAATGTGTATAATGTACCTGCTCAATATCAGTGACACAAATAACTGATGATAGACTTGATGTTTGCACTTGTAGTACTTTATTCTAGTGGAGCTGTATATTTTTATTTTTTGTTTTTCTTTAAAAAAAGAGAAGGTCGCCATGTAGCGTTTTTTTTCCAGGAGCTCTGACAGTTCTGTTCCAGCCATGGAATGTAATTTTCAAATTACTAAGTTGTGTTATGATGTTTCTAACATGATGGTGTTTGCACTGTTTGGCCAAACAAATTAAAATATGACAGTTCTCTCTAAAACCAATCCAAATAATCCAAATTTCATAAGAATATCAATTCCATTTTATAGCTGGCTACTCATTCTGAATGAGATAATTATATATATCAATCTAATTTGGTCCTATGACAGCATTTAAGAATGGCAGTATACCATCTGTTAGTAATCACATAGGGAGACAGATCAATAGGGAGTCACATGCTCTTACAAGTACTGATGTTTCTAATAACTATGAACTAACCTCTGCACACATGAAAACCAATAGATTATACAAGTTTGTCCACAATCCAAAGAAATTCTATTAGATATGGGGATAATTATGGGAACAATATTCATTTTGTCAGCATGAAACACTCTGTGGGTAATTTTTGTTTGCATAATATTTGCATAAACTAATCCATATAAACATTTAGACCTGCAGTTATCTTAAAGCGTAACTGTCATGTTTTTTTTTTTTTGCAGAAATCAGTAGTATAAGCGATTTTAAGAAACTCTGTAATAGGTTTCATCAGCCAAAAAAGCCTCCTTCTTTACTCAAGAAGCAATCTCCCAGCCCCCCCCCCCCCTGACTTCTTATCTGTGCATTATCAGGCAAACACGTCTTCATTACAGAGAAGCCAGTGAAGACGGGTTCTGCTTTCTCCATTGTAAGCCTTTGAAGGGGGGAGGGGCTGAGGGAGATGAGGGAGCAGGAAGAGGTGACATGAAGGTCAGCTGTTTGTAGACTCTCTGGGCACCTAAAACGCTAAATGTAGGTGTCAGAAAGGTCAGTGCTTATCTATGAACTTACTGAGAGAAGATTGCAGGGTGTTGTGCTGTGCAGGACTGCTCCGTGCTCTGTCACTCCTAACAGCCCCTCCCCTCTCCATAGCCACATAATGGAGACAGAAATCCTGCTTCATTTGATGTGAGGGGGGGGAGGCTGGGAGATTGCTTTTTCACTACAGAAGGAAACTCTTTTAGTACATAAAACCTATTAGAGAGTTTCTTGAAATCGCTTGTACTATTGATATTTAATGTTTTCAGAAAAATGACCCTGAAATGACAGTTACGCTTTAACCTCTTAAGGACATAGGACGTACCGGTACGTCCTATGTCCTCACTTGCACTTCAAAGCGGGGCCGCGCGGCGGCCCCGCTTTGAAGTGCTGCGATCCCGGGTGCCGCGTGTAGCCCGGGACCGCCGCTATTAGCGGGCACGGTCTGATCGCCGTGCCCGCTAATTAGCTAATCGGAGGCAGCTGTCAAAGTTGACAGCTGCCTCCGATTACCGGAGGCAACGTTTCCCTGGTGTCTAGTGGGGGAGATCGCTCCTCCGGGACCTTGTCCCGGAGGAGCGATCTCCGTTACTGATGCCGGCCGGGGACGCGTCCAAGATGGCGCCGTCCTCGGCTCGGCACTCGTTTACTTCCGGCTGCAGCAGCCGAAAGCAAACGAGTGCCGATCTCATGGATCTCTGCAGCATATCTATGCTGCAGAGATCTCAATGAGAGATCCAAGTGTATATACTAGAAGTCCCCCAGGGGGGCTTCTAGTATATGTGTAAAAAAAAAAAAAAAAAGTGTTGTTAATAGTAAAAAGCCCCCTCCCCTAATAAAAGTCTGAATCACCCCCCTTTTCCCAGGTTTTAAATAAAAGTAAACAAATAAATAAATAAATAAACATGTTTGCTATCGCCGCGTGCGTAATCGCCCGAACTATTAATTAATCACATTCCTGATCTCGTACGGTAAACGGCGTCAGCGCAAAAAAAATCCCAAAGTGCAAAATTGCGCATTTTTGGTCGCATCAAATCCAGAAAAAATGTAATAAAAAGCGATCAAAAAGACGTATATGGGCAATCAAGGTACCGATAGAAAGATCACATCATGGCGCAAAAAATGACACCTCGCACAGCCCCATAGACCAAAGGATAAAAGCGCTATAAGCCTGGGAATGGAGCGATTTTAAGGAACGTATATTGGTTAACAACGGTTTGAATTTTTTACAGGCCATCAGATACAATATAAGTTATACATGTTATATATCGTTTTAATCGTAACGACTTGAGGAACATGCATAACAAGTCAGTTTTACCCCAGGGTGAATGGCGTAAAAACACATTTCCCCCAAATAAAAGAAATGCGTTTTTTTTTTCAATTTCACCACACTTCGAATTTTTTTCTGGTTTCGCAGTGTACTTTATGCAAAAATTCAGCCTGTAATTGCAAAGTACAATTAGTGACGCAAAAAATAAGGGGTCATGTGGGTTTCTAGGTGGAAAAATGCAAGTGCTATGACCTTTTAAACACAAGGAGGAAAAACCGAAAACGTAAAAACGAAAATGGGCCATGTCCTTAAAGGGTTAAAGGCTTCTAGACAGTTTATGGGATTTTTTTGAAATCCTCTAATAAAATAAAGTGATAGAATACATGTTTGATATTTTAAAGAGTAAAGGGTGTTATACACAGCCGAACCTGTGGTTAGGCTGTCAATCTGATAGATTAGTGCCTAGCCACACGGCCTGATAAAAGGTTACATGGCTTGATAATGGTGTGGCCAGTGCTGCAAATACATTGCTAGAGATAATTTTGCTGCCTATTCCTTTAAATAACCATTGGCAGCACATCTTGCTCACTGGTTGATCGCTGGCTCTGGTGGATGTCTGCATCAGTGGCGTAGCTACAATGTAGGCAGGCCAGGCAGCTGCTATAGCGCCCGAGCTCCCAGGGGGCTTGTAAAACTACTGAAAGCAGCCCATGCAGATGCTGAGAGCAGTATATAACAGCACAGAGGCTCACTACACTACTCACTGATTACCAGACATCAGGGGGCCTGAGTGTTCTGCTTCTCTCTGTGTGTAGATGACCTGGTCACCTCTTCTCTCTCCCTATACTGCCCCCCTGCCCCACACTGACTTAAAGTAGATAATTAAATAGATAATGCTGTGGGCTTGAATTCTACGGCTTCCCTTTATATCTAGAAATAAGAAGTAGCAAGTTTCCTGTTTTTATCAGGTCCTGCTGCTCCACACTGTCAGTATTACTGGGCAGATTCAGTGGAGGAGAGTCAGGCAGGACTTATGGCCACATGTTCTCTCCACATATTCAGATTTTTAATACATTTCTGTAAAAAGAATGCTGCATATTACAATACATTTCTATAGAACATGGATCTCAAACTCAATTTACCCGGGGGCCGCTGGAGGTAGAGTCTGGGTGAGGCTGGGCCGCATCAGGTTTTCCACAAGAAGGGGACTGGGGGAAGCTGGGGGGTGACACAGGGGACTGGGGGGAGCTGGGGGGTGACACAGGGGACTGGGGGGAGCAGGGGGGTGACACAGGGACTGGGGCGAGCAGGGGGTGACACAGGGGACTGGGGGTCTCTGAGAGGGGACTGGGGTGACACAGGGGACTAGGGGGAGCAGGGGTGACACAGGGGAGCTGGGGGGTGACACAGGGGACTGGGGGGAGCAGGGGGGTGACACTGGGGACTGGGGGTGACAAAGGGGACTGGGGGTCCCTGAGAGGGGACTGGGGGTCTCTGAGAGGGGACTGGGGGTGACACAGGGGACTGGGGGGAGCAGGGGTGACAGAGGGGAGCTGGGGATGACACAGGAGACTGGGGGGAGCAGGGGGGTGACACAGGGGACTGGGGGTGACAAAGGGGACTGGGGGTCTCTGAAAGGGGACTGGGGGTGACAAAGTGGACTGGGAGTCTCTGAGAGGGGACTGGGGGTTACACAGGGGACAGGGGGGAGCTGGGGGTCACTGAGAGGGGACTGGGGGGAGCTGGGCACACACCCCTCCTCCTCCTCTCCCCCCCGGCACTGGCGCGCTCCTCTCAGCCGCACATGTAGCTCCTCGATCTCTGGAGGAGGAGGCCGCGGGGACTACAGGGTGAGGTGATCGCATCGCTGCAAGTCCTGGGGCTGTAAAGCAGGATCGGGGATCTGCACTGCATCCCCCCATCCTGCTGAACAGCCCCAGGACTTGCAGAGATGCGATCACCTTGGAGTCCCTGCGACCTCCTTCTCCAGAGACCGGGGAGCTGCATGTGTGGCAGGGACGCTAGGGGGCGGCGGCTCTGCCAGGCGGCTGTTGGCCCCTGCACCACACAACTCCCCTCCCACCACCACCGCCGCTGCCCACCTCTCCGTCGTCTTCGGGAGGCCGGCCGAACAGCTGCAGCCGTCCCTGATGCCAGCCCCCCTCTGCCGCGTCATCAGCTGCTCAGCCGTGATTGGCTGAGCATAAAGTTAAGCTCAGCCAATTGCGGCTGAGCTGCTGATGAGGGCCGCACTTACAGGGAAGCTACCATTGAGGTGGGGGCCGCAAACTAGTGTCCCGAGGGCCGCAGTTGGCCCGCGGGCCGCGAGTTTGAGACCCCTGGTATAGAATCAATGTGAAGCAGGTAAGAAATATACTGCGTATAGGTAGTGTAATATACAGTATATTAGTGCAAAAGACTTCCTGCATGTGTAGATGTGCAAAGTCATGTTGGTGTGTGTAGACGTACAGCATGTGTGTAAAAGTGTGGCAATGTGTGTAAATTTTTTTTGTATATGTTTGAATTATGTGTAAGGATGGTCCGAACCTGCCGAATGCTCGGCATCAGATTCCCGCTGTCTGGCCGCTCCGTGCAGCGGTTGGATACAGCGGGAGGACCGCCTGGAAAACTGGGATACAGCCTATGGCGGTCCTCCCGCTGTATCCACCTTCTCCACGGAGCGGGCAGACAGTGGGAATCATTGCCGAGAGTTCGGGTTCGTACAAACCCGAACCTCGGCAGGTTCGGACCATCCCTAATTATGTGCATAAAGGCGGCTTGTGTGTATATTTAAAAAAATTAAAGGCACATATGAATCTGTCAAAGTATTGTGTTTAAAGGAGAAGTCCGGCAACTTCTAAAATGCGGCAGCCGGCAGGGGGGAAATTGATTGGAAGTAGGAAATTACATCTCTCGCAGTGCCCGCAGTGAGTGACAAGACTGGCTTAGGGACCCTGCTGTAAGGCATTCACTCCAAGTTGTTATGATGTCACGACTTGAGGGAAAAGGCCTGTCCCAGGTGATAGATTGGCCGCTTAGCCAATCAGTGACTAGAGCTGCGCCCCCCTCCCCTGTCACTAACTGGCTGAGTGGACAGGCCATCAGCCAGGTCATGGCATGTCAGCGCCAGAGATCCCGGAGCCCCGTGGGGGTCCCGAGGCCAGTCTCACCACTCATCACGGGCACAGGTAGAGGTAAGTTCCTACTTGTAATCAATTTGTCCCCTGCTGAATTTTTTAAATCGCCGTACTTTTCCTTTAAACGCCTGATTGTATGTAAATCCATTCATGTCAATATATATATATATATATATATATATATATATACACACACACATATATACACAATGTATAAGCATCAGCTCGATGGCTAGATGAAAGACATCCTTAAGCTGTTTTGTTTGCTCTTTCCAGAATATTTCCCCACAATGATTCCCTACAGCATTTCTGTTTTTAAAACCACACCACATTATAACCTGCTTCAATATTTTGAAGGGGCCCACACTTTCCTTTAAGCCCAGGGACAACAATGCCTTTGATTTGCCCTTGCTCCCCTTCCCCCACATACTCACCTGGCCCGGCACAGAGTTCCCTCCTTTTCCCAGCTCCCCATTGCAAAAATGACATCACTTGTGCATCGGGGAGCTGGGAGAGCAAAGGAATGCCGGGGGACAGCGCTGGGCAAGATGAGTATATGAGGAGGAAAGATCTGTTCTTTTTTTTGGGCATATGTCACCATGAATCCTAACTACACCCCTGGTCTTCATGCTTGGAAGTATTAACAGACTTACAGCATAAGTAAAGACTGAAGAGGCTTCAGACCTTACATAGAAATAGAAGATTGTCGGTAGAAAAAGACCACTTGGTCCATCTAGTCTGTGTAACGCCTGGAGTAGTGGATCCACTGGACCGTCACCAGCGATGGCACTAACCTCACTAGGGAGCGGAGTCTAAGGGGCCGCTGGTTTTCACCAGAGCCCGCCGCAAGGCGGGATGGACTTGCTGTGGCAGGCGACCCCCAGGTCGCTACCCCTGGCTTGGTTGCTAGTGACGGCAGGCGAGGCGTGGCAGGAGCAGTAGGCAGGAGATGGTGCTGGCAGAGGTCTGTAGGCGTAACCGCAGGTGACAGGCTGAACACAGGAGCAATGGTGAAACAGGGGAACAGGAACCAGGAACAAGGACTAGGGACCAGGTAGCGGATAGGAATCAGGAACAGGGACCAGGGACCAGGTAGTGGACAGGGATCAGGAACAACAGGGAGCTGGGCCAAACGCTATGGGAAGCATGTAGAGGCTCCAACACAAGGGACAGGGCATGCTGGGATTTATAGGGAGTGATTGGTGCAACTAACCAATTAAGGGCGGACTGGCCCTTTAAATCTGAGACAGCCGGCGCGCGCACGCCCTAGGTGGCGGGGACGCGCGCGCGGGCTGGCACAGACTGAGACAGGAGCGGAGGAGAGGTGAGGCGCCCCCAGGGGCCGAACTAGCAGCAGCGCCGGGTCCCTGCACAAGGACCCCGGCGGCTGCATGGGGCAGGAGGAGGTCGCGGCGGCGGCCCGGAACATGGGACGCCGCGGCGGCCGTGACAGTCTGCCCTTTTATATTTCCCTTCTTATTATCTTAGGATAGATATATCTTTATCCCAGGCAGGTTTAAATTAAGTTATTGTAGATTTACCTACCACAGTTTGTTTCAAGCCTCTACTACTCTCTCAGTAAAGTAATATTTTCTTGTGTTGTTTCTGACCTTTCCCCCAACTAACCTCAGATTAAGTAGTGGAAATGGTTGCCAGTGGGCCAGTGCCATATCAATTCTCCTGTACTAATAGAGCAGCTGGATTGCAATACATTGCAGTACATTAGAGGTTCAGTGTATTGTTATCAAGTTATCATGCATATCTGCGGGTGTCTGGGGGCACAGAGGATTGCACTACTAATGTTTGAAGACTTAAAAGAGGACCTTATTAGGAAGCATTCACACGTCCACAAATATGTGGACGTTATGGACGGGGAAGGAAAGTCATGGCTTCGTTCCTGTCCACAGCACTGTAGTCAGGGCCGGCCTTAGGGTAGATGGCGCCCTGTGCGAAACTTTCTTTTGGCGCCCCCCGCCCCTGTTGATACCCCCTAATGGTGACATAGACTAAATCTCACAGCCTCCCATCCCTCCAGACAACCCCCCACAATAAAACCACAAACCGGACAGGAGGCTGTAGGATTTAGATACAATATACTAAATCCTACTACAACAATCTCCACCCCTAAACCCCAGCCCCCCCAAACCCCCCGACCCCCGATAGAAGTACCATCTATGTATGTATCTATCAATCATCTACCCCCCCCCCCCCCCCCGTTATATATGTGGCCTTTTAATCACTTTTTGAATTTTTCTCTGGGATGTGACTTCACTAAAAAACAGCAAATTTGGACTTGGCCTATTTGGCAATTACACTGTTTACCGTGGGGGCAGTAGTTATGCACTGTTTAGCTGTTGGGGTATGCTGGGGGCAGTAGTTATGCACTGTTTAGCTGTTGGGGTATGCTGGGGGCAGTAGTTATATACTGTTTAGCTGTTGGTGTATGCTGGGGGCAGTAGTTATGCACTGTTTAGCTGTTGGGTATGCTGGGGCAGTAGTTATGCACTGTTTAGCTGTTGGGGTATGATGGGGGGCAGTAGTTATGCACTGTTTAGCTGTTGGGGTATGCTGGGGGCAGTAGTTATGCACTGTTTAGCTGTTGGGTATGCTGGGGGCAGTAGTTATGCACTGTTTAGCTGTTGGGGTATGCTGGGGGCAGTAGTTATGCACTGTTTAGCTGTTGGGGTATGCTGGGGGTAGTAGTCATGCACTGTTTAGCTGTTGGGTATGCTGGGGGCAGTAGTTATGCACTGTTTAGCTGTTGGGGTTTGCTGGGGCAGTAGTTATGCACTGTTTAGCTGTTGGGGTATGCTGGGGGCAGTAGTTATGCACTGTTTCAGCTGTTGGGGTATGCTGGGGGCAGTAGTTATGCACTGTTTAGCTGTTGGGGTATGCTGGGGGCAGTAGTTATGTACTGTTTAGCTGTTGGGGTTTGCTGGGGCAGTAGTTATGCACTGTTTAGCTGTTGGGGTATGATGGGGGGCAGTAGTTATGCACTGTTTAGCTGTTGGGGTATGCTGGGGGCAGTAGTTATGCACTGTTTAGCTGTTGGGTATGCTGGGGGCAGTAGTTATGCACTGTTTAGCTGTTGGGGTATGCTGGGGGCAGTAGTTATGCACTGTTTAGCTGTTGGGGTATGCTGGGGGCAGTAGTTATGTACTGTTTAGCTGTTGGTGTATGCTGGGGGCAGTAGTTATGCACTGTTTAGCTGTTGGGTATGCTGGGGGTAGTAGTTATGTACTGTTTAGCTGTTGGGGTATGCTGGGGGCAGTAGTTATGCACTGTTTAGCTGTTGGGTATGCTGGGGGCAGTAGTTATGCACTGTTTAGCTGTTGGGGTATGCTGGGGGCAGTAGTTATGCACTGTTTAGCTGTTGGGGTATGCTGGGGGCAGTAGTTATGCACTGTTTAGCTGTTGGGTATGCTGGGGGCAGTAGTTATGCACTGTTTAGCTGTTGGGGTATGCTGGGGGCAGTAGTTATGCACTGTTTAGCTGTTGGGGTATGCTGGGGGTAGTAGTCATGCATTGTTTAGCTGTTGGGTATGCTGGGGGCAGTAGTTATGCACTGTTTAGCTGTTGGGGTTTGCTGGGGTAGTAGTCATGCACTGTTTAGCTGTTGGGGTATGCTGGGGGCAGTAGTTATGCACTGTTTCAGCTGTTGGGGTATGCTGGGGGCAGTAGTTATGCACTGTTTCAGCTGTTGGGGTATGCTGGGGGCAGTAGTTATGCACTGTTTCAGCTGTTGGGGTATGCTGGGGGCAGTAGTTATGCACTGTTTAGCTGTTGGGGTATGCTGGGGGCAGTAGTTATGCACTGTTTAGCTGTTGGGGTATGCTGGGGGCAGTAGTTATGCACTGTTTAGCTGTTGGGGTATGCTGGGGGCAGTAGTTGTGCACTGTTTAGCTGTTGGGGTATGCTGGGGGTAGTAGTTATGCACTGTTTAGCTGTTGGGGTATGCTGGGGGCAGTAGTTATGCACTGTTTCAGCTGTTGGTGTATGCTGGGCGCAGTAGTTATGTACTGTTTAGCTGTTGGGTATGCTGGGGGCAGTAGTTATGTACTGTTTAGCTGTTGGGTATGCTGGGGGCAGTAGTTATGTACTGTTTAGCTGTTGGGTATGCTGGGGGCAGTAGTTATGCACTGTTTAGCTGTTGGGGTATGCTGGGGGCAGTAGTTATGCACTGTTTAGCTGTTGGGTATGCTGGGGGCAGTAGTTATGCACTGTTTAGCTGTTGGGTATGCTGGGGGCAGTAGTTATGCACTGTTTCAGCTGATATATAGATAGATAGAGATAGATAGATAGATAGAAGGGAAAGAGGTAGAGAGACAGAGGAGAGAGAATCATCAGACTTACAGCAGGGGCCCAGGATCCTGGAGGCTGCAGCATTGCTGAGGAGGAGGAGGGAGAACGCACATGGCTGGGCAGAGGTCACAGGTCACCACACTGATGGGACCTGAGCACCCTGCAGGCTGCAATGTGGCAAGAAAAAAGTCAGCCTCCCACATGTGGTGGGTGCCGGGGGCGGGGCTTGTCGGCGGGGGGCGGAGCTTACCGGGATCAACCCGGAACATTACTTTGCCAGGTCCCTAGCCCGTCTATCTTCTGGAGCGCCCAAACCAACTACTATGTAAGGAGGGCAGGCGGCCAGCTAGAGGGGCGCTCTGGCAGACAGACAGAACGTCTGTCTGCCAGACCAGTTAAGTGTGCAGCTGACTGCCAGAGCGCCCCCTAGCTGGCCAGGAGTGATGCGCCCTGTGCAACCGCACAGCTCGCACACCCCAAAGGCCGGCCCTGACTGTAGTGACAGTGACAGAATGCCTTGCGATTCAAAGAGTTTCCCTGCTGCTAGCATTATACTGACACATCATGACACAAATCCACTGACACAAATCCATTCCTTCCCCGTCTGTAATGTCCTCAAATTTGGGGACGCGTGAGTGCCCTCTTACTGTCCAGGCTCTAGGTAGTTACCCAGTATCTAGGTAAGAGCACACATTCGTGGTGAACTGCTCCAATCCACTTGTTGCTGATTAACTTCCTTTTGCCTTTACACCTGTTAACTAGGGATGCTCTGAACCTACCGAGGTTCGGGTTCATACGAACCCAGACTCTCGGCAATGATTCCCGCTGTCTTAAACCTTCGTGGAGAGGGTGGATAAAGCGGGAAGACCGCCTGGAAAACTGGGATACAGCCTATGGCTGTGGCTGTATCCTGGTTTTCCAGGCGGTCCTCCCGCTGTATCCACCCTCTGCACGGAGGATTAAGACAGCGGGAATCATTGCCGAGAGTTAAGGTTCATACGAACCCGAACCTCGGCAGGTTCGGACCATCCCTACTGTTAACCAGTATAGGCACAAAGTCATCACTTAGCAGAAGGTGGATGGGGCAGCTGATGAAAACACCAGACAACAGAATGTGCACACATTAGCCCGGGTTCACACTAAGTTTTTGCAATCCGTTTTTTTACCCGTTTTTACAAACGGATAACTTTGTGTGCATGCATTGTGATTCCTTTTTCCATTGACTTCCATTTTTTGGAAAAATAATGGATCAAAACCAGTCGACTGAATTTTTGTGTGCGTTAAAAAAAATTACACGTTTTGATACGTTTTTTTTTTTATAATGACAGTCAATGCAAAAATGGATCAAAACTGATGCACGCAAATGTTTATTCAATTTTTTCATTAGTTTTTTGTAAAAACGAATGGGGAAAGAAGAAAAAAAGTAGTGTGAACCCAGCCTTACTGGCAGGACTGGTGTGTTTTGCAGCAACAAAATTGATTTAATGAAAACTAACAAGGTGTGGCTGGTGTCAGTAAAGAGAGATGGGGGCAAGGGTCGACAAGCCAGACTTTGCCATCAGGGCTCATGAAACTTTATCAATGCCCCTGGCACAGGTGTAACATGATGTAGATAAATTTTCAGGTCCAGGGCAGTAGTTCTGAAAAACACTGATTTGCTTCTGTGAAAAGGGAAGATTGAAGACTAGGGACATCATGAGTGGCTGCATTCTATACAATATGATGTTTTTCTTAGGTATTTATGTAGAAACTAATTTTTAGAAACAGTCCTAATATAAGACTTTATAAATGAGTTTCGAGTATACATATTCTGGAACAGAAACATTTCTTTTTCAGTGACAAACATGAGAGTTAGATGAAACCTGTAAACACTGGTTCTCCATGCATGATCTCCATCTGTCTTCTGCAATTTCATCGTCATACACAAACATTTTTACAGCCAGTGTTATGGTTAGAAATTATCTTTAATATGTATGTACAACACTAGATCTGTATAGAAAGAGCAAAATTCCTTTCTTTGATAATACTTCAAGGGAGAGAGAAAAATGGAGAAAGCTAAATTTTCTATCATCATGCGAGAACATTTAGCAACTTTTGGGAAGGTAAATGCTGTTCCAAATACATCTTTATTATAGGCCTTTTCAACTATGTAATGGCCCTATCATAAAATACCTCATATGCCAATCACTGCACAAAGTGACAGTTTAATATCAACATCATATTTCTTAACAGCTTATTTCACTATGAAATCCACATTTTCATTTCCATATATCTCAATAGATTGGAGCACTCAAGCGCTGAGAATGTCACAAACCAATAAAAAGAATTTGGATGGGAGATTTACACGTTTGCTTCCACATCTTTCTCCAATTTTTAAAATATCTCTGTTTCTATTTTAGCAGAATGGTCTATATGCTATATATCCCTTTCTAGCTGGAAAAAAATCTACCAGTTTGAATAAAAGGATGGTATTTTATACCATTTTTATTTGGGTCCCTATTAAATATATAGTAAATATAGTACTCTGCATTGCAAAAGCAGAACATGCAGATAAAGACTAAATGATTGAGATAAACAATATCATATGACAGCAGTGTTAACTTTAAGGAACTGGCCAAAAAAAAAAAAGTGTGTGAACGTAGTCCCAAAACTATGCTGTTGTTTTGTTGGTCTATCCAGCCACCCTAGATAACAACAATATTATGGCAGTAAAATGTAAAGATGTAAAGGTATGTTTACAGGCTAGAGGTAAGTAATTAAACACAGAACTGGAGAGGTAAGCAGAAGAGGGATTGGGATTTTGCTAAATTTATGTGGGTGATTTCTATGTTTGTAAAGCAATTGTTGTAGGGGAGCATGGGACCCATGACTTTTTGATATGAGATAGAACCTTGCTTCCCTTTATAGCCATTTTTCACCTATATTCTATGTTTTTATGTTTCATTTAGTTATTAAATAATCTGTACTACCCTCAATACCCTTGACATCATATTTCAAAACCATTCGTCTTTCTTGAGAACCTGTTACCCCCTCTTTTCTTCTATATATCTATTTCTATATTTCTAGGGTATAGGAGTATTTACAGGTTAACCTCGTTTGACATATCCTTGCAGTTGAACTCACACTCATACCTTTGTACTTGCATCCTCCCTTTAAAACCCACCCTATGTTAGAGGTGTGTGCACACTAAGGAATTCCCACGTATGACCCACGGCGTATTCCGTCGCTCATATCCGCACGCGGCGGCGGGCATCTCTGCCCTTGCCATAGACAATATTCTATGCACAGGCGGATTGTGCATTCCGCCGAAAGATGTGACATGTCAATTCTTTCGGCGTAATGCAAAAACCGCACATGCATAGAATAGTGTCTATGGCACGGGTGAAGATGTGCACCGCCATGTGCGGGTACAAGCGACGGAATACGCCGCAGGTCATACACGGGTTTTCCACAGTGTGCACGCACCCTTAGGCTGGGTTCACACTACGTATATTTCAGGCTGTATTTGGTCCTCAAGTCAGGTCCTCATAGCAACCAAAACCAGGAGTGGATTGAAAACACAGAAAGGCTCTGTTCACACAATGTTGAAATTGAGTGGATGGCCGTCATATAACGGTAAATAACTGCCATTATTTCAATATAACAGCCGTTGTTTTAAAATAACAGCAAAAATTTGCCATTAAATGACAGCCATCCACTCAATTACAACATTATGTGAACAGATCCTTTCTGTGTTTTCAATCCACTCCTGGTTTTGGTTGCTATACAGCCTCACAAATACAGCCTCAAATATACTGTGTGTGAACCCAGCCTAAGTGTACACAGTAAAAAAATAAAGTATAAGTTGCAATCTGTTCTTCTTTTTGTATAGTATTAGCATACACCTGTACCTGACTGTACCTGAGGAAGTGTACATCTGCTCCAACTGTGTGGTTAGTTTTGCAGAAAGGAAATTCTCTATTCATTTAAAGAAGTCCGACATTTTCTAAAAGCCAGCAGCCTGCAGGGGAAAAATTTATTTCAAGTAGCAACTTACCTCTTCCCGTGCCCGCGATGAGCGGCGGGAGTCACATCGGGATCCCCACCGGGCTCTGGGATCCCCCAATCCCCTTTAACTGAAAGTGCTCCTAATGAGCATTCACAGTTAAATGATGCAGCAGTCTGATTGTCAGACGGAGGAACCATTGCCCATTATTCTTGTGGCCTTAGGGTACCTTCACACAGGGCGACTCGCAGTGGAAATCTTGCTGCAAGTTTTGCAGCGAGATCCGCTACGAGGTAAGGTCCTGGCAGATCCCTGTGCATACAGACCGCTGCGAGTATGTCATTCACCCACCCCCTTAACCCCTTAATCGGCTCCTGTTGTCTGTATACATTACCTGTCTCCTTGCT
This sequence comes from Dendropsophus ebraccatus, assembly GCF_027789765.1. NCBI lineage: Eukaryota > Metazoa > Chordata > Amphibia > Anura > Hylidae > Dendropsophus > Dendropsophus ebraccatus. The sequence goes on from NC_091454.1 coordinate 132,349,934, forward strand.
GCACGGGGTCCCGGCTTCCTGCTCTCCCGCCCAGCCATTCAGTGGCTGCAGCTGGGCAACACACTGATTGGCTGGGCGGGAGAGCAGGAGGCTGGGAACCCCGTGCAGCATGGAGACAGGTAATGTATACACACAGCGGGAGCCGAGCGGGAGCCGACTAAGGGGTTAAGGGGGCGGGTGAATTACATACGTGCGAGTATGTATGCACAGGAACCTGCCAGAACCTTAGCTTGTAGCGGATCTCCCTGCAAAACTCGCAGCAAGATTTCACCTGTGTGAAGGTACCCTAAGGGTGGGTTTACGCTGAGGAATTCTCAAAGGAATTGGGGCGGGTTCAGACAACGGAATTCTCGTGGATAAATTCCGCCGAATTCCTTCCCTAGAACGTGCTCAAGGCCTCGTGCCTTTCCGCCGGCTCCATAGACACTATTTTATGGGCTGGCTGATTACGCATTCCGCTGAAAGAATTGTCACGTCAATTCTGTCGGCGGAATGCTGAATCAGCCGGCCCATAGAATGGTATCTATGGAGTTGGCGGAAAGGCACGCGGCGTGCGTGTGTACAGGAGACGTAATTCTGCTGAATTTCTCAGCGAGAATTCCTCAGTGTGAACCCACCCTAAGAGCGGATTCCTCTTCAATTCCTCGCCTAACTCCTCACCTATTCCTCAGTGTGAACCCACCCTCAGGGTATGTGCACACTGAGCAATTCTCAAGGAATTGTAGCTGAAAGATTTCTGCTTGAAATTCTTTGCCTATTCTGCTCTGGCAGAATAGGAGCTGAATTTAAGCGGAATCCGAACCGAAATCAAGCGGAATGCAAGCGTATTTCAAGCAGAATTTCAAACAGAATTCAAGCCCCATTGACTTCTATAGGATTCCATTCTTTGGGCGGAACGCTGATTCCGCACGGAATTCCAGACGGAAATTTACTCTGTGTGCACGGAAGTCGGAAATCCCATTGTTCTCTATGAAAAGGAGCAATGTTACATTTACAGGGGCTAAATTCAGTGCAGATTCCGCCTGCTTTTTGTGGCGGAATTCGGGCGGAATTCTGCTAGAATTGCTCAGTGTGCACATACCCTCAAGAAGTATTATTCCTTTGGCCACAAGAGGCCTCTTTCTCTCCTAGCTCCCTGGTGCATGAATCATGTCATTTGGGTGCTCACAGAGCTTGGAGAAAGAGGAAATGCTGGGGGACTGCTTTAGAGTGAGGTGATGTGTGTTTTTTCATTTTACAGTCAGGATACATACAGGGGAATTACCTACATGGTAGATATTATTTATCTACACAGCAGGAGTACTGGTACGATTATAGAAGGTGTTCTGTTGGCTCTGTTGCCCAAGGGCTCGGTGAAACCTGGAGCCAGCCCTGGTCATTATCTAGCTTCACAATGAATTCTGCATGAGGCAGTACAAATGTTGCATGGGAAAGAATCTGATGAATAAAGGAACTCTTTCACCTTGCTCCTTAAAACCGCTTGTACCTATTTGCAAACTCAGATGCGCTGCGCTACTGGTGATTTTCCTTAATTCAGTACTCAGACAACTTTACTAGTTCCTCAGAATACTGGAGGTACTTATATATTATTATATATAAGTACAGTATAACTAGTGGAACCATCCTAGAATTAGATTTTTTTTTTTTCATATAGGAATCCACAATGTTCAGTTTTTGCCTTCTGACTATAAGTATATATAGATAAACAGCAGGGATGTCCATATAAATGCTGGGTCCATGTAAATTAACAAAAAATAAGCTACAGTATGTTGGGACATTATGATATACGCACACCATTACTTTTTATTGTGGAAGGTATTGCCAGGGTTCAGGCATTTTATTATAGAGTGGCCAACCTCTTTAGGCCACATTAGTGCTCATACAGTACAAGGACAATGCTACTTAATAATTGATGTGTATCTTTAAAAACATGATGAAGACATTGCTTGCAGTCTGCTTTAACAGCTTTTTCCCACAATCATCTTTATAATACACTTTAAAGGTGTTTGATGCTATTTATATAGGTACATCATTTTGCTGAGAAATAAAGAAGACATATTAAATAACAATAGGCATGATAAATAATGAAAATGCAATTAACTATTTAGAAAAGATTATTTATTATGCTACATGTTATGATTTCTTCCCATTTCTTCCATACAGTAGCATTAATTTAGCAGATGACCTTTGAACCTTGACCTGTAAAGGTCAGCTGAAGAAATACAGTACCATTAATTAGCCCTTTAAAAAGTCATGCGTGTTGAAAATGTCAATTCTTAAGAAGCAAACAAATAAAGTAGATGATAATTACTATATATGCTCTTTAACACTGGAATGAATATTATAAAGTGTTCAAACTCAACTTTTTACTTGCATTTATCATTTACTATATCAAAAGCATAACTTGGCTAATACTGTTAATAGAGACGAGCAAATTTACAGTAATAACAAAGCAAACCGCTTCATTATCTCAGCAATCCGCTCATCAGCCTGCTCCCTTATAACTGACTGCCGCTCGTGCCGCTCCTCCCCTGGTGCTGGGAACAGTTGGATCCAGTCCCAGGAAACTTCGCCTATTCTCCCAGGATTTGATCCAGCTTTTCCCAACACCCAGGGAGGAGCGAAATGGAGTGGCAGTCAGTTAGGGACAGTTCACACGGAGCAAAAGAGGCGGAGAGCTCCGCCTCAGAATCCCGCTTGCATCAGTGTCCCAAAGTGTCTCTGTGGATAGGGTAACACACCTCGGCTTCCGTCACTCTCTGCTCAAGGAATTGACATGTCAATTCTTTGAGCGGAGAGCGATAGACGCAGAGGCACTTGAGCCCCCCATAGAGACACTGTGGGACACTGAAGCAGGAGGGATTCTGCGGAGGAGCACTCAGTCTCTTTTGCTCCATGTGAACTGGCCCTTAAAAGGCAGCAGGCTGATAAGCGGATTGCAGAGATAACAAAGTGCTTTGTGTCATTATTAATGTAAATTTCTAACTGTGAACATTTATGAAGGATGGATATGATTTCTGGCCCTTTTTCAATGGTCGATGGTTGGCTGATTGAGCATTCCTTGGACCTTAGCGATAATCGGGGGTTATCCAGACTTAGATAAACATGGCTACTTTCTACCAGAGACCACATAACTCTTGTATCCCGTTCAGGTGTGGTTTGCAATTAAGCTCCATTCACTTAAATGGAACAGAGTTTAAAAACCCCACCTAAACTGGAGACAAGAGTGGTCCTGTCTCTGGAAGAAAGTGACCATGTTTTTCTAATGCTGGATAACCCCGTTAAGTGAAATACGTTGATTGATGATTGTCCTTTCTTTAAATATTCTGGCTACTAAAAAGAACTGCTGGCCATCCCTGTACTTTGAATATGCTTTTTATGTATTACTAGAAAATGTACCCGGCGCTGCCCGGGTATAAAGTGTCAGTGTGTTAATTAGATTTGTTCTAAGGTGCCCAGGAGGCCAAGCTAAAGGTATTGATTCAACTGAGTTAATCAGTGGAATTAGTGTATACCTGTAGTGCATAGTTGGAGGGGTTCTGTATACCCACAATGTATAGTTTTTAGGGGTCTCGCATATCTGTAGTGCATAGTTGGGGGGGCTGTATACCTATAGTGTATAGTTGAGGGAGGTCCTGAATACCTGCAGTGTACAGTTGGTGAAGGTCCTGTATACCTGTACTGTATAGTTCGGGGGTCCTGTATACCTGTAGTATATAGTTGGTGCTGTATACCTGTAATGTATAGTTGGTGGAGGTCTTGTATACCTGTAGTTTATAGTTTGAGGGTCCTGGATACCTGTAGTGTATAATTGGTGGAGGTCTTGTATACCTGTAGTATATAGTTCGGGGGTCCTGTATACCTGTAGTAAATAGTTTGAGGGTCCTGTATAACTATAGTATAGAGTTGGTGGAGGTCCTGTATACCTGTAGTGTATAGTTTGGGGTCCTATATACCTGTAGTATATAGCTGGTGGAGTTCCTGTATACATGTAGTATATTTGGGGTCCTGTATACTTGTAGTATAGAGTTGGTGAAGGTGCTGTATACCTGTATTATAGAGTTGGTGTAGGTCCTGTATACCTGTAGTGTATGGTTTTGAGGTCCTGTATACCTGTAGTGTATAGTTTGGAGTCCTATATACCTGTAGTATATAGTTGGTGGAGTTCCTGTATACCTGTAGTGTATAGTTTTGGGGTCCTGTATACCTGTAGTGTATAGTTTGGGGTCCTGTATACCTGTAGTATATAGTTGGTGGAGGTCCTGTATACCTGAAGTATATAGTTGGTGGAGGTCCTGTATACCTGTAGTATATAGTTTTGGGGTCCTGTATACCTGCAGTGTAAAGTTTAGGGTCCTGTATACCTGTAGTATATAGTTTTGTGGAGGTCCCGTGCACTTGTAGTGTATAGTTTTGGGGTCCTGTATACCTGTAGTGTCCTGTATACCTGCAGGGTTGTATTTACCCGTATGGCAGTGTTATTCAGTCACAGTGTGTCGGTATTGGTCATGTCTGGTATGGCGGTGTTATACTACGCAAGACAGAAAGACAGAAAAAGGCGCACCCACAAAATAATAATATGTAAATCTTAATATCTTTATTATGCATACAAAAAACAGCAAATGGACATACACTTAAAAACACTTAAAAACCCAATCCGGGAAAACCATCACAGGGAATATACGTAATAATGTACGTGTCCCTCTAGCCGCAGCCCCAAAAGCCAATAACTATCAGGCCCTATATCCTATTGTACACTGATGAACTGAAACATCCTGACTTATCACAATACATGTATCCTAAAGTGCACGTGCTCACAAAAGTATAAACAACTAATCAATGAAACATACAGCAGTAGTAGTGTGAGAAATATAAATCAAAAAGAAATTCATGTACATCTCCCCCCCAAAAGAAAGTGACCAAGTGCATAACCTATCATATAATGGCAGAAAGTCAGGGTCAACACCATATAAACTGGTAAAATATCACCAAGGGCTCTGAAATGGGGCTCCGGTCTGTAACCCTACGCGTATCGTCACCTCACGTGACTTCGTCAGGGGTAACGGTTTAACATTCAATACATCTTTATATATCCATTTGTCCCCAAAATAATCTCAATCTAATTGTATACAGGTGTCCATTACCTTGTCCACTGAGGGAGAGCATTCACCGGCCCCCATCATGGCGGAAAGCGGCGTGCGTATCAGCCAGTGCGCATGACCGGAAGTGCGTTCCACAGCGATATATCCGGAACTCAACCATGCGTTCCATCCGGAATCACATGACCGGAAGTACGTTCAACCTTGATATTACCAGAACTCAATCATGCGCTCCATCCGGAACCACATGACCGCAAATGCGTTCCACCAAATCACATGACCGCTATGCGGCAAACATATGATCACATATCACATGATCACTGTACGTTCTCCCGTTCTCATAAATACTGCTTTACATAATAAGCAAAAAGCAACATATAAATAAATAATACTGGCAACCTAATAATAACCATACCTTATCCACACCTAATTGAATACGCTCACCAAATCATTATATTACCATGCTAATGGGTAAATGTGCAAATATAAAAATAAAAATGTAAAAATATAAAAATGTAAACACTGGTGAATGGGTAAACCTTATAAATTGCATTGTACACCCTTATACAGCTCATGACATACATACTCTACATACATACTTTACCCACCTTCTATCATATAATAACGAGAATTCTATGTATCTATATCAATGAGAGTGATGGATCATGTAGAGCTCCTGTGCAACATACCTTACCCTTTATTTCATAATAGATCATGTGAAATTTCACAACAATCCATGTATCAATACCAATGAGGTTAATGGATCATCTAGAGCTCTCATACAACATTCTTTACCCTTTATTTCAAAATAGATCATGTGGAATATCCCAAAAATATGCTGTTTACCTATTGTCATATCAGCCTTAGTAGATCATAAATTATACAAGACCCTCGTAAAACGTATCTCCTATATCGTTCCTCTCGGATTGTATATAGGAACAGCGTCTAACCACGTATAGCACATTACATAAGACATACCCCCACAAATATACCAATCTACATGATTAACATTTCCAATATAGTACATGTGTATGTATACCTCTATGCGATACCGTCAAACACCATTAATATAGTACATGTATATGTATACCTCTATGTAATGACATCAAATACTATTCAATATAAACCTTTAGCAAAATATAGATAATCAAATACTGTCTACATTGTCATAATTTTGTCTTTATACGTGATCTTACTATCTCTAAACTCTCCATCACCAAGTTATCACATAGAGTCAATAAGCATGGTATATAATGTACTCGTGGTACATGTCCACATTAGCACTCTACCACCATATACCTACTACCTATACATACTCAACAGTATTTACATCATCATAATATCACCCTACCACAGCATCTTAATACCTCTATCCTCATCATGTATCATATGGGCAGAACACACTACATACTATCATCATGGTAACCCTGTCGTACTCGAACACACAGACATAGAATATAAACCGTATACATAGTCATAGACCATAGAACCGCCAAAAGGAACCAGTGGACATGAATGCTCCCCCTCAATGGACTTGGACACCCGTACCTAGAAATGAGTATAATTTGTAAACATGATAATCAAACAAACAATCCATATTTTGTATACATGATCCTTATATTCCTATATTTTATATATATGATCCTCATATTCCTTGGGAAAATAATTCAAATCCATAATAAATATTCCCCCTTCACACATATCTGGCCCGCATTTATCTCATCAATCCAGAGTCTCTAGTTCCATGCTGATTGCTGTGTCTAATAATGACACCATCTATCCTCTTTCCTTTCTTCTGTAGAAAGGTCACACAAAATTCCATCACACACCACTCTTCATTGTTCACGGAGATCCTTTGCCACTGTACTCAATATATCTAGGGATTTCTGACTCCCCTGTGCATAGATGACTTTCTGAGTATATTGTAGATACACGGGTCCATTCCCCATGGCCGGACACACATAGTATATCCATATCTATATTATAAGAAAAAAGGGGAAAAAAAAAAAAAAAAAAAAAAAAAAAAACAAGAAAAAGAAAAGAGAGAGAGCATATATATAAATACAAAGCAAAAAACATTATCAATAACAACCCACTACAAATATAGTGATCCACCACAAACACAATCCACTGCAAATGACCCCTAAATACAGTAACTCATCTCCTAAATGTGTAAATGTATAATAAAGTGTTGGTCCCCATATGGAGTAAACCCTAAATATAATGACTGGTCTCCTGTGTGAGTGAGTATTCATATGCTAATCACAACATCCCAAAATATAATCTGGTGAATATTGTGTTAATCCCAACATGGAGTGAAGCTCCACATGGAGTGACAACCTGGAAATAATATATTGTGTTACAATACGTGTAAATGATCCGTGTGTCATACATGTGTGTCAAAAAAAAAAAAAAAAAAAAAAAAAAAAAAGGGGGGGGAGGGGGGGGTTTGTTTTTCACAAAAAAAAATTCCAGTGTCAACAGCCAGGGAAGAATCCCCCAATTTTTACTCACCCAGAAAACCTGTAAACAACAGATCCTCATTCATGCCTCTGGGGGTCACAGATTTTAAACTGAATATCCACTTTGATTCCATCCGTAGTAACGCATTTTTCGTCTCTCCTCCACGTATATCCCTATGTAACCTTTGGAGTCCATATACCTTCATTCCCGTGGGCCTTCCCATATGGACTCTGAGGAAATGAGAAGCTACTGATGTCAATATCTTTCCTTCCCCTGCATCTCTCCGGGCCAGTGATATCGTTGAGACATGCTTTTGAATCCTTTTCCGCAATTGTTGTCCCGTTTGACCCACATAAATCTTGTGACATGAGCACGTTATGGCGTACACCACTTCTTTAGTCTTGCAGTTAATGTAGTCCTTTAGATCAAATTCCTCTCCAGTGTTCCAGTTTTTAAACTTCTTGGTGGGTTCCATCAAATGACAAATTGAACACTCACCACATGGATATGAGCCATGATGCCTAAAACCTCCGTCAGTCCTACGTGTTGGCTTTTGAAAATGACTCCTAGTCAACTTATCTTTAAGGGTTGGAGCTTTCCTTGCCACCATCAATGGTTTCTCCGGGATCAATCGTGCTATCCTGCCGTCAGTCTGTAAGATATCCCAATGTTCCTCAAAAATTCTTCTTAGTCCATTCCACTGGTTGTTATATGTTGTGATGAACCTTATTTGTTCATCCTTCGCTCTTCTTTTCGGTAACAAAAGGTCCTGTCTGTTCTGTTGACAGGCCTTTTCAAAGGCCTGAGACACTACTCTCTTGGGATATCCCCTGTCTCGAAATCTCCTTGTTAGACATCTGGACTGTTCCTTGAAATCTATTTGTCGTGTACAATTCCTCTTCACTCGGTAGAATTGCCCAACTGGTATCCCTCTGAGGACATGTCTCGGATGGAATGAATCATAATGCAGTAGATTATTCGTCGCAGTAGGCTTACGAAAAAGCTTAGTTGTCACACATCCATTTTCGATTCCAATCCCCAATTTTTTTTTTGTGAAAAACAAACCCCCCCTCCCCCCCCCCCTTTTTTTTTTTTTTTTTTGACACACATGTATGACACACGGATCATTTACACGTATTGTAACACAATATATTATTTCCAGGTTGTCACTCCATGTGGAGCTTCACTCCATGTTGGGATTAACACAATATTCACCAGATTATATTTTGGGATGTTGTGATTAGCATATGAATACTCACTCACACAGGAGACCAGTCATTATATTTAGGGTTTACTCCATATGGGGACCAACACTTTATTATACATTTACACATTTAGGAGATGAGTTACTGTATTTAGGGGTCATTTGCAGTGGATTGTGTTTGTGGTGGATCACTATATTTGTAGTGGGTTGTTATTGATAATGTTTTTTGCTTTGTATTTATATATATGCTCTCTCTCTTTTCTTTTTCTTGTTTTTTTTTTTTTTTTTTTTCCCCCTTTTTTCTTATAATATAGATATGGATATACTATGTGTGTCCGGCCATGGGGAATGGACCCGTGTATCTACAATATACTCAGAAAGTCATCTATGCACAGGGGAGTCAGAAATCCCTAGATATATTGAGTACAGTGGCAAAGGATCTCCGTGAACAATGAAGAGTGGTGTGTGATGGAATTTTGTGTGACCTTTCTACAGAAGAAAGGAAAGAGGATAGATGGTGTCATTATTAGACACAGCAATCAGCATGGAACTAGAGACTCTGGATTGATGAGATAAATGCGGGCCAGATATGTGTGAAGGAGGAATATTTATTATGGATTTGAATTATTTTCCCAAGGAATATGAGGATCATATATATAAAATATAGGAATATAAGGATCATGTATACAAAATATGGATTGTTTGTTTGATTATCATGTTTACAAATTATACTCATTTCTAGGTACGGGTGTCCAAGTCCATTGAGGGGGAGCATTCATGTCCACTGGTTCCTTTTGGCGGTTCTATGGTCTATGACTATGTATACGGTTTATATTCTATGTCTGTGTGTTCGAGTACGACAGGGTTACCATGATGATAGTATGTAGTGTGTTCTGCCCATATGATACATGATGAGGATAGAGGTATTAAGATGCTGTGGTAGGGTGATATTATGATGATGTAAATACTGTTGAGTATGTATAGGTAGTAGGTATATGGTGGTAGAGTGCTAATGTGGACATGTACCACGAGTACATTATATACCATGCTTATTGACTCTATGTGATAACTTGGTGATGGAGAGTTTAGAGATAGTAAGATCACGTATAAAGACAAAATTATGACAATGTAGACAGTATTTGATTATCTATATTTTGCTAAAGGTTTATATTGAATAGTATTTGATGTCATTACATAGAGGTATACATATACATGTACTATATTAATGGTGTTTGACGGTATCGCATAGAGGTATACATACACATGTACTATATTGGAAATGTTAATCATGTAGATTGGTATATTTGTGGGGGTATGTCTTATGTAATGTGCTATACGTGGTTAGACGCTGTTCCTATATACAATCCGAGAGGAACGATATAGGAGATACGTTTTACGAGGGTCTTGTATAATTTATGATCTACTAAGGCTGATATGACAATAGGTAAACAGCATATTTTTGGGATATTCCACATGATCTATTTTGAAATAAAGGGTAAAGAATGTTGTATGAGAGCTCTAGATGATCCATTAACCTCATTGGTATTGATACATGGATTGTTGTGAAATTTCACATGATCTATTATGAAATAAAGGGTAAGGTATGTTGCACAGGAGCTCTACATGATCCATCACTCTCATTGATATAGATACATAGAATTCTCGTTATTATATGATAGAAGGTGGGTAAAGTATGTATGTAGAGTATGTATGTCATGAGCTGTATAAGGGTGTACAATGCAATTTATAAGGTTTACCCATTCACCAGTGTTTACATTTTTATATTTTTACATTTTTATTTTTATATTTGCACATTTACCCATTAGCATGGTAATATAATGATTTGGTGAGCGTATTCAATTAGGTGTGGATAAGGTATGGTTATTATTAGGTTGCCAGTATTATTTATTTATATGTTGCTTTTTGCTTATTATGTAAAGCAGTATTTATGAGAACGGGAGAACGTACAGTGATCATGTGATATGTGATCATATGTTTGCCGCATAGCGGTCATGTGATTTGGTGGAACGCATTTGCGGTCATGTGGTTCCGGATGGAGCGCATGATTGAGTTCTGGTAATATCAAGGTTGAACGTACTTCCGGTCATGTGATTCCGGATGGAACGCATGGTTGAGTTCCGGATATATCGCTGTGGAACGCACTTCCGGTCATGCGCACTGGCTGATACGCACGCCGCTTTCCGCCATGATGGGGGCCGGTGAATGCTCTCCCTCAGTGGACAAGGTAATGGACACCTGTATACAATTAGATTGAGATTATTTTGGGGACAAATGGATATATAAAGATGTATTGAATGTTAAACCGTTACCCCTGACGAAGTCACGTGAGGTGACGATACGCGTAGGGTTACAGACCGGAGCCCCATTTCAGAGCCCTTGGTGATATTTTACCAGTTTATATGGTGTTGACCCTGACTTTCTGCCATTATATGATAGGTTATGCACTTGGTCACTTTCTTTTGGGGGGGAGATGTACATGAATTTCTTTTTGATTTATATTTCTCACACTACTACTGCTGTATGTTTCATTGATTAGTTGTTTATACTTTTGTGAGCACGTGCACTTTAGGATACATGTATTGTGATAAGTCAGGATGTTTCAGTTCATCAGTGTACAATAGGATATAGGGCCTGATAGTTATTGGCTTTTGGGGCTGCGGCTAGAGGGACACGTACATTATTACGTATATTCCCTGTGATGGTTTTCCCGGATTGGGTTTTTAAGTGTTTTTAAGTGTATGTCCATTTGCTGTTTTTTGTATGCATAATAAAGATATTAAGATTTACATATTATTATTTTGTGGGTGCGCCTTTTTCTGTCTTTCTGTCTTGCGTAGTATATGTTCTGGTATAAGGACATTGGCAGCATCCCCCTTATAAATTTGTAGTAGCTCCCACCATCTCTGTTTGTTTATGGTATGGCGGTGTTATCCAGTCACAGTATGGCGGTATTGGTCTGGTATAGCGGTGTTATCCAGTCACAGTATGGCAGTATTGGTCAGGTCTGATATGATGGTGTTATCCAGTCACAGTATGGTGGTATTGGTCAGGACTGGTGTGGCGGTGTTACCCAGTCACAGTTTGCCGGTATTGGTCAGGTCTGGTATGGCAGTGTTATCCAGTCACAGTATGGCGGTATTGGTCAGGTCTGGTATGACAGTGTTATCCAGTCACAGTATGGTGGTATTGGTCAGGTCTGGTATGACAGTGTTATCCAGTCACAGTATGGCGGTATTGGTCAGGTCTGGTGTGGCAGTGTTATCCAGTCACAGTATGGCGGTATTGGTCAGGTCTGGTGTGGCAGTGTTATCCAGTCACAGTATGGCGGTATTGGTCAGGTCTGGTGTGGCGGTGTTACCCAGTCACAGTATGGCGGTATTGGTCAGGTCTGGTATGGAGGTGTTATCCAGTCACAGTATGGCGGTATTGGTCAGGTCCGGCAGTGTTATCCAGTCACAGTATGGCGGTATTGGTCAGGTCTGGTATGACAGTGTTATCCAGCACAGTATGGCGGTATTGGTCAGGGCTGGTGTAGCAGTGTTACCCAGTCACAGTTTGGTATACCTTTTGTGCCCTGTATATACATGTACTGTATAGATGGAGTAGGGGGTCCTGTATATACATTTACTGTATAGATGGAGTAGGGGGTCCTGTATATACATGTACTGTATAGATGGAGTAGTGGGTCCTGTATATATATGTACTGTATGGATGGAGTAGGGGGTCCTGTATATACATGTACTGTATGGATGGAGTAGGGGGTCCTGTATATACATGTACTGTATAGATGGAGTAGGGGGTCCTGTATATACATGTACTGTATAGATGGAGTAGGGGGTCCTGTATATACATGTACTGTATAGATGGAGTAGGGGGCCCTGTATATACATGTACTGTATAGATGGAGTAGGGGGTCCTGTATATACATGTACTGTATAGATGGAGTAGGGGGTCCTGTATATACATGTACTGTATAGATGGAGTAGGGGGTCCTATATATACATATACTGTATTGATGGAGTAGGGGGTCCTGTATATACATGTACTGTATAGATGGAGTAGGGGGTCCTGTATACATGTACTGTATAGATGGAGTAGGGGGCCCTGTGTATACATGTACTGTATGGATGGAGTAGGGGGCCCTGTATATACATGTACTGTATAGATGGAGTAGGGGGTCCTGTATATACATGTACTGTATAGATGGAGTAGGAGGTCCTTTATATACATGTACTGTATAGATGGAGTAGGGGGTCCTGTATATACATGTACTGTATAGATGGAGTAGGGGGTCTACCAGTTATTACTGTGGATGTTGTGAGGCAGCTTCCCTAGCAACCATTGCTCCCTGTGAAAATGAAAGCAGTAATCCTATTGGTTGCTAAGGCTCCAGCTGCCGTGTCTGCTGCAGCTAATTATATCACCTGTGTTTGCAGTGAGGAGATTTTCCCATTCATCTCTATGGGGCGCCTCTCTTTCCCCTCCCCCTCCCCTCCTGTACATCTGGCGGGGACGGGACCTTCGCAATAACCTTCCCGGGCACCCAATGTATCTGTGTGCCAAATTTGAGGTCAAACGGTTCAGGCGTTTGGAAGTCTATAGAGGACAGACAGACAGACAGACAGAAGGACAGACAGACAGACAGACTTTGATTTTTATGATATAGACTAGAAAATGTACCCGACGCTGCCCGGGTATAAAGTGTCAGTGTCCTGTATACCTGCAGGGTCGTATTTACCATTAGGCACCCATGGTCTGGTGTGTAGGGTAGCACTTTGCAGAGGGGCAGTACCCTCCTGTTCAGACTTGCCAGAAAATCTGGTGTCTTTTCGAGGGGGGTATGGCGGTATTGGTCTGGTATAGCGATGTTTTCCAGTCACAGTATGGCGGTATTGGTCAGGTCTGGTATGGCAGTGTTATTCAGTCACAGTGTGTCGGTATTGGTCATGACTGGTATGGCGGTGTTATCCAGTCACAGTATGGCGGTATTGGTCAGGTCTGGTGTGGCTGTGTTATCCAGTCACAGTATGGCGGTATTGGTCAGGTCTGGTATGGCAGTAAAGTGTGACGGTATTGGTCATGTCTGGTATGGCGGTGTTATCCAGTCACAGTACGGCGGTATTGGTCAGGTCTGGTGTGGCGGTGTTCTCCAGTCACAGTGTGGCGGTATTGGTCAGGTCTAGTATGGCAGTGTTCTCCAGTCACAGTGTGGCGGTATTGGTCAGGTCTGGTATGGCAGTGTTATCCAGTAACAGTATGGCGGTATTGGTCAGGTCTGGTATGGAGGTGTTACCCAGTCACAGTGTGGCGGTATTGGTCAGGTCTGGTGTGGCTGTGTTATCCAGTCACAGTATGGCGGTATTGGTCAGGTCTGGTATGGCAGTGTTATTCAGTAAAGTGTGACGGTATTGGTCATGTCTGGTATGGCGGTGTTATCCAGTCACAGTACGGCGGTATTGGTCAGGTCTGGTGTGGCGGTGTTCTCCAGTCACAGTGTGGCGGTATTGGTCAGGTCTAGTATGGCAGTGTTCTCCAGTCACAGTGTGGCGGTATTGGTCAGGTCTGGTATGGCAGTGTTATCCAGTAACAGTATGGCGGTATTGGTCAGGTCTGGTATGGAGGTGTTACCCAGTCACAGTGTGGCAATATTGGTCAGGTGTGTTATGACAGTGTTATCCAGCACAGTATGGCGGTATTGGTCAGGTCTGGTATGGCAGTGTTATCCAGTCACAGTATGGTTGTATTGGTCAGGTCTGGTATGGCAGTGTTATCCAGTCACAGTGTGGCGGTATTGGTCAGGTCTGGTATGGCAGTGTTATCCAGTCACAGTGTGGCGGTATTGGTCAGGTCTGGTATGGAGGTGTTACCCAGTCACAGTGTGGCGGTATTGGTCAGGTCTGGTATGGCAGTGTTATCCAGTCACAGTATGGCGGTATTGGTCAGGTGTGGCGGTGTTACCCAGTCACAGTTTGGTATACCTGTCCTGTAGTGCCCTGTATATACATGTACTGTATAGATGGAGTAGGGGGTCCTGTATACATGTACAGTATTGATGGAGTAGGAGGTCCTGTATATACATGTACTGTATAGATGGAGTAGGGGGTCCTGTATATACATGTACTGTATAGATGGAGTAGGGGGTCCTGTATATACATGTACTGTATAGATGGAGTAGGGGGTCCTGTATATACATGTACTGTATAGATGGAGTAGGGGGCCCTGTATATATATGTACTGTATAGATGGAGTAGGGGGTCCTGTATATACATGTACTGTATAGATGGAGTAGGGGGTCCTGTATATACATGTACTGTATAGATGGAGTAGGGGGTCCTGTATATACATGTACTGTATAGATGGAGTCGGGGGTCCTGTATATACATGTACTGTATAGATGGAGTAGGGGGCCCTGTATATACCTGTACTGTATAGATGGAGTAGGGGATCCTGTATATACATGCACTGTATAGATGGAGTAGGGGGCCCTGTATATACATGTACTGTATAGATGGAGTAGGGCAGGCATGTCCAAAGTCCGGCCGGAGGGCCATTTGCGGCCCGCGTTCCGAACTTTTACGGCCCCCCAGGTATCCAGCTTGCTATTATCTGGCTGTGTTATAAAGTATGTAGCATGTAAAATGGTCGGCCCTCGCACATGTTCACTTCATCAAATTTGGCACTCTTCGAAAAAAGTTTGGACATGCCTGGAGTAGGGGGTCCTGTATATATATGTACTGTATAGATGGAGTAGGGGGTCCTGTATATACATGTACTGTATAGATGGAGTAGGGGGTCCTGTATATACATGTACTGTATAGATGGAGTAGGGGGTCTACCAGTTATTACTGTGGATGTTGTGAGGCAGCTTCCCTAGCAACCATTGCTCCCTGTGAAAATGAAAGCAGCAATCCTATTGGTTGCTAAGGCTCCAACTGCCGTGTCTGCTGCAGCTAATTATATCACTTGTGTTTGCAGTGCGGAGATTTTCCAATTCATCTCTATGGGGCGCCTCTCTTTCCCCTCCCCCTCCCCTCCTGTACATCTGGCGGGGACGGGACCTTCGCAATAACGTTCCCGGGCACCCAATGTATCTGTGAGCCAAATTTGGGGTCAAACGGTTCAGGCGTTTGGAAGTCTATAGAGGACAGACAGACAGACAGACAGACAGAAGGACAGACAGACAGACAGACAGACAGACAGACTTTGATTTTTATGATATAGATGACCCAAGCTTTACAAGGCAATGTTCACACAACGTCAAAAACAGAGAAAAGGCGTCCGATTTAGAAATTTAAAATAATGTATGTTATTGCTGCGATTTAACTGACTCCTATGGCAATGCATTGAAGTCAATAGAAAGACCGACATCCAATGCACAAAATGTATTAAATAACGGCCAGTTTTACCGTGGACGTCAAAATAAATGAACGTTATCATTATTTTCGGACGTCTTTTGCAAACAACGGACGCTTTTTATTAGTTGTTCACACACAGTATTTCTTTTTTTTAATGGTCCTTTCTCAGTTTTTTACTATTAAATTTAATGGACTTTTCAATTAAGCCGCACCATAAGGACAATTAGTAACCCCAAACTAGTATAATGTACAAACAACCATCATTGTACTAAAGGAAGGCCAGATAGTTAAATGACGTCCGTTATTATAGGCTCAAAAGAATGGACGTCATTTTAAACTGAGCTAAAAAACGTTGTGTGAACATAGCCCAATACATAATCTTTTTATAAAATGTTACAAGATCTGCTTGAAATAAATTTAAAATTGTATCTCTAAAATGAAATGAAATAAAAAAAGTTTGAAGAATGTAAATGATTGTCTTTTATTATCTCTAAACAGAAAAAAATGAATGCTGCATTAAAGAGAAATAGAAGCCAATAAAGGTGAGCTTACAACAAAAAAGAATAATGGAGGAATTTGCATACAAAGTACCTGCTTAAAACAACATTTTCTTAAGATGTGATGTGTGTCTAGGGGAAATCCACTTATAAACAGCATAAATAAATGCAAAGTATAGTGATTTGTGAGGAGCATTTGCAATAGACTGGAAACAGAATATTACACTGAAGGCCTCTGTCCTAGAAAAAGAGCATTTTTTACTATTACCATGAGGGACATTTTCCATTGGTGGTATTTCAGACAAATTACAGTGGGGAAAATAAGTATTTGACACAATTCCACTTTTGCATGTTTTCTCATCTACATAGAATGGAGAGGTCTGTCTCTGGAAGAAAGTAGCTATGGTTTTCTAATGCTGGACCCCTTTAATGCTAATCCCTTTTAGTAAAATACATCATCACTTCAATACATCATGCATTGATGATTGTCCTTTCTTTATGTAATGTTACTACTAAAAGGAACTTCTGGCCATCTCGGTACATTGAGTTTCTGCCCCCTCCAAAGATTTTCTATTGGGTTCAGGTTTAGAGACTGACTAGGCCAGGACCTTGAAATACCTTGAAATTACAGAGCCACTCCTTAGTTGCCTTGTGTGTTTCAGGTCATTGTCAAGCTGAAAGGCCCAGTATGATGTTTCTATCCCCATGCTTCATGGTTGGGACCGTGTTCTTGAGGTTGTACTCATCCCTCTTCTTCACAGCAAGTAGAGTTGATAACAAAAGCTCTATTTTGGTCTCATCTGACCACATGACCTTATCTCATGCCTCCTCTGGATCATCCAGATGTTTATTGGTGAACTTCAAACGGGCCTGGATATGTGCTGGTATGAGCAGGGGGACCTTGTGCGCCCTGCAGAATTTTAATCGATGATAGCATAGTGTGTTACTAACAGTAATCTTTGAGAATGTTGTCACAGCTCTATTCAGGTCATTGACCAGGTTTTCCTTTGTAGTTCCGGGCTGATTCCTGACCTTTTTTTAGAACCATCTTTACCCAAAGTCATTTGGTGTTTATTCCATTTTCTAGTAATTGCAACAACACTTGTTGCCATTTCAACGAGTTGCTTGCCTATTGTTCTGTAGCCCACTCAAGGCCTGTGCAGGTCTACAATTTTGTCCCTGGTCTTCTTAGACACCTTAGAGATTGGTATTTGGTGAAGAGGTTGAAGTGTTATTGATTGAGTGTGTGAACAGGTGTTTTTAACCCCCTTTCCACATAAGGACATACCCATATGACCTGCTGCGGGTGGGGGGAGTTCAGTGCAGGGTCCCTGCTCTGACCTTGCTCTAAAGCTTCCGGCTTTCAGCAGCCGGAGACCACGGCATTAGCTGGCGCAAAGCATTGCAGCGCCCGGCTAAATAGCCATTTGGATGCAGCTTTCACAGCTGCATTTAAATGGCTATAAACAAGCCATCCCAGACATCTAGTGGCAGGATCACTCCCCCCCCCCCCCCAGAAGGCCGGGCAAGCATTGTAATGACGCTGATCCTGACTTGGTGCTTGATTGCTCTGTAGTAATAATTTAGTCACATATATGCAAACAAGGTACTGATGGAATGTACAGGTCATGGTGTAAAAAAATTATACCTCACACAGTTTCATAGACCAATAAATAAAAGTTAGAATAAAAGTTAGAGCAATTTTAAACACATTCAGCTTTTTACTGGCAATGGTAGTCTCTTCTATAGAGCTTTACCCTTTCTTACCTTGGGTCTTACCCTGAGTAATGAATAATACCAGAAGTGGCCTGAAAGAGAAGTTTATATTTTGGCTCCAGTGGCCCAGTGAGCATTCGGCAATCCCCGGTTATAGGGCTTTAGTCCAAAAAAAACCCTTCCTTATCTGTTTAAATTTAGGTGCTACAAATTTTTTTTTTTTTTAAATCATCAGGGTTTTTGGATAATAAATTTTTTTTCTAATCAGATGGTCCCAGAAAGATTGATGTAAAGTTTTTATACCATTAAAAAAAAAATCTACTAAGAAATATCTTCAGGAGAGTTGTCAGGCTGCAGAACAGAAAAGAAGATCAGCTAATTTACCCTACTGTCCTATCTGAGTGGTGTTGCTTATAGCACAAGTCATTATTAGTGATGAGCGAGCATGCTCGTGCGAGCTTGGTACTCGTTTGAGTATTAAGGTACTTGAAGGTGCTCGATGCTCAGACAAGCATCTTGCGATACTCGGGAAAATGGCATCATTCCTTTTCCTGAAATTTGGGCACAATTTCTCAACCAATAAACATGCAGGAGACTCTTTGGTACATTGTGCGATGACGTGAGACGCATACATGTCGATAGCAGTGATTGGTTGGCCAGATCAGATGACCCGGTCATATAAAAATCTGGGCCGGCGGAGCTCTCCTCACATGCATGCTGGATGTAATTAGGGACAGAGCTGATGATTGTTAGGGAGAGTGTTAGAGAGGGAATTAGCATTCCTGTAGGCAGGGATACTGGTCAAAAAACCCAACAGCCCTTGTAAGGGCTTAAGTTTTTTATTTTTTTTTGGAGGACTCCAGGCTGCTGGCTGGGACTTGCAGTGCAGCTACCACGATCTTAGCTGCACACTATGGTGATCGACTGCTGGCAGAAAGGGGACAGCAGGTGGTGCATACAGACCCCAAAGATGTCCTCAGTACTATTATTTTTCTGTGGCTGGTGCTGCTGCTGTTGTACATTGTATTGCTGTGATTTGTAGTACAGCTGCATAGAACCTCACTGCTCATTGTCCTGTGTAAGAGGTGGCATACACCATATAGCACCACTTACACACAGACTCTATACGACAACCTCGAAAAACTAGTCTGACCAGTATCTTTTGTCATCTGCAGCAAGTCTGCAGGGTTGCTTTCTTTTTTAGTGCAGCCATATCCAACCTCACTGCTCATTGTCCTGTGTAAGAGGTGGCATACTCCATAAAGCACCACTTACACACAGACTCTATACGACAACCTACAAAAACTTGTCTGACCAGTATCTTATGTCATCTGCAGCCAGTCTGCAGGGTTGTTGCTTTTTTTTAGTGCAGAATTATTTTTTTGCCCAGAATTTGGTGTAATTGTGCGATTAAGCAGGCTCAGAGGCATCCATGCATGCTGCCCCTGCTGTTTCCTGTCCATTTCCCTGGTGTTTCCATCATTTTCTGAGGTTGACATGTTTTCACGCAACCTTCCCTGGACCGAGCTTAGGTCCCCCGAAAAATGCTCGAGTTTCCCTTTGACTTCAATGTGTTTGTTACTCGAAACGAGCACCCGAGCATCAGGAAATATTCGTCTCGAGTACCGCGCACCTGAGCATTTTAGTAATCGCTCATCACTAGTCATTATGCCTAAATCGTCATTTAGACGGGGTTCACACACTGTAAAACTCTGGGCGTTCTAGGACCCAGGCATGTCAGTGAAGATCATCCCGGTCGGTATTGCAGTAGCGGCCGGATGAACTTAATTTCCAATGAACTTAATTCACCATTGCTCACAATGCATACAATGGAGAGTGTGGCCGGAGCCGCACTTTCCATTGTGGGAACTAACAGTTCTGTGCGTCCACTATTCAATCAATATCGGCCGCACAAAACTGACATGTCAGTTTTTCTTGCGACCACTAGGGATCCCAGCCGGAATGTATAGTATCAACGTTAAAAATTCTATTTTTTGGCGTAAAACAGGCAGATGCAAATTAATTTATTCACAAAAGCCTGTTTTGCAAATAAAATTTTTTGAATCTACCCAGTTTACACCGCTTGCACCAGGGGGGTGGGAGGGACTTCTAGTATATGCACACTAATCTCTCATAGAGATCTATGCTGTATAGGATATACAGCATAGATTGATGAGAACAGTGTTCTATTGCTTTTGTCTGCTGCAGCCAAAAGCAATAGAATGCCAAGCCGGGATCAGCGCCATTACGGCGCAGACCCCATCCGGTGCCGGTTGCAAGGATTGCCCCTCTGTGACTATGTCGCGGGGGGGGGGGGGGTTGGCGATCCACACAACTAGACACCAGGGAAGGCTAAAATAAAGTATCCAGATGCGGGAAGGGGTTAAAAGACTTCTCATTGTTTTCTTCTAACTTCATGTGAAAGCACAATTTACCTTACTTGATCATTATATCCAGATTGGTATTAAAAAGAACGGACGAAATGTTCTACATAATGGGTCTTTCATATCGAGGACTAGTGGTAGTAACATACTAGACTTCAATAATGCATTTAATCAATTGTGACCATTTGACTAATTCTATCATTTGTCCTTGAGCAATTTAATGTACATAACACTTATTGTAGTTTTATCAGTAAAGAACTGTTCATCCAGCCGCCATTCTCAGAAACTGCCTATTGTCTGCAAGAAAAATAATTTGTCAAAAGTTCTGTTGTTTGCAAATACCTGCTGGATTTCAGTCTTTCATTGGCAAGGCTGCTATTTCAATCTTTGCATTATCCCCTTTCAAAGTAATGCCTAGACTAGGATTTCTGTAAGGACACAAACACAAGAGAACTTTCTGCCAAAGTAAATACAGTCTGTAAAGCATGCTATTGCTTTTCATATAGCAACTGCCCTCGACAATTATGTAGAATGTTGATATTGTAGTTTAATCACATGCTACAAGCAAATTGTGTGGAAGCCAGGTTCAAAGATAATTTGCATTTGTGCCACCTATGGTATGTTTCATTTCCTTGATGAATTACATCCTTTAATTCTTTAGTCTCTTTTGTAGGGAAAAGAAAATCAAGTGCGTTTACTCGCACACAAATCTAAAGCCGTAATTGTTTTGCTTTCATAAACTGTCATTCCCTGTAGACAAGTCTTTCTTCATTTTTTCTTACATCTGAGTACATTTAGGTTGTGAAGCTGCTCAGAATAGCCACAGCAATAAATCAAACCTCTCATCTTCCCTTCAGTGTTATTGCCTCTCTTTCATTTTAATTCCATGCACAACATGATATTTTTATGGACTACAGTGGGATTATGCTCCTTAAAATGGCTGTCGGAGATAGAGATTTAGGCTAAGATTTTACAATCACTCCACTGGGATTTTCTACTTAAAAAAGGTGAAATGATCTGTAAAGAATAGGATCTGATCGTGTTAGTCTAAAACAATGAGCTTTATACAATGAACACTGTTTACAGTTCTGACTGTAAATAACTAAAGAAAAAAGCTTAAACCAGAGAAGGATGCACCTGTGTCCCTCATGGTCTGTCAAGAACACCTTAGAGAACCTCTTAGAATATTTTTTTCCTCTACCAAATAATTTTCTACAAGAGATGGGAAAAAATCTGGAATGCACAATATTATCTGTATAGCAACCTCCTTGCCAATTTAGGTTCTGGACATAGCAGGGTACTGTTCCATTCTTTAGGCCTAACTTGCTGCCCAGCTCCTTTTTTGAGTTTATCTTGTTTCTTCTTTCCTGTTCGGTGTATCCTTACATTTCTTCCCTTCATATCTGCCTGCTGGTCTGTTATTGCCATCCAAGATCTTATTTCTGCCACATTCCTTTAACTGGAGAGATTGAAAAACACCAGGGGCGCACATAGTGTGTTACTGCAAACTGGACATTCGAATAGAAATGGCGGCTTTGGAGTCCCTCACCTTGGGTGGTCATGCCACAAGCCGGACACCGCCGATCGCAGAATCAAATAACGAGCCTCTTGCAGCCAGTCTGTGGGCCGGGAGATTCCGGTGGAGAATCAAAGGAAGGTTATGCTAGCTGGAGGTACAACCGTGCAGGAAGACCTGGGACTTTTAGTGGCGCTGACGGCATCAGATGGACATCACTCCTTCAAGGATGGGAGTAGTAGTACTTGATGTGAAATCAAAGCTTGATGTAAAATTAAAGTTTAGAGGATAAGGAATCAGGGACAGATAGAGGATAGTGGGAGGGTAATAGTATAAGCTGTGAAGCTGTGAAATCGCTCCTGTTCTTTGTGTGTGAGTACACACTGTCCACTGCTCACCTGGGTAAAGTTAATGCTGTGAAGCACCTGTCAGGTGGCCTGTCCTAAAACCGTTTCTGGCAACAGAATAAGTGTCATTGTAAATGACACTTATTCTTCTGCCAGACAAGGTTTTATAGCAGGCCACCTGACGTAACCTGGCAACTGCAATTTAGGAGAGCGGATCACTAACGCACAATCACTCATTGTACTCATGTCCACAGCTCTCCTGATTGACGTTATCCCAGTTATTAAATAGAGAGTATGTTGAAGCAATAATAAAGTCTTATCACAGGCCGGTTCCTTTTACACTCGCTCCTGAAGAGATTTGCCACAGAAGTTGAAGGGGGCTGCACCTAGGTATTGATGATATTGATAGTTTTCACTGCGTCCAACTTCCTAATACTGTTGTCTGAGGTGATTACAGGGATGTCCCTGGTGTTGGTGAGGTGCAGTAGAAATCAGGCAACAGGCAATTATAATTGAACAGTAACTTTACTCGAACATCAGGTACTATGGTTTAAAATTTGTAATCTATGGAATTCCTTCAAAAATGGCTGTCAGCTAGAGATAGGCCACTAAGGATGACAAACTAAACATACACCTAAATATGTAACACAGACGCCTTTCTTGGCCCAGCCTTAGGGACTTAACAATTTCCTCCTCTTGAAATAAGCTAACCTCTGCGACTGGCTTGAATGAGGATGGATCTTGAAACCTAACATATTCTTATAAATAAAATATGTTACACCTAAATACTAATAGCAACTAGTGCAAATAAATTTTTTTAAATACAACACATACACCTCATATGCAATATAATAGCAGCATAGGCGAATATACGCAAGGTGCAAAAGTCATAAACATTCCAATAAATAGAAACATAAATTGTAAAACATGAAAACACCTACCAAACTAGGATAAAAAAAACATATAAAGGACCATGTAAATTGTCCCCACATGTCAACCTAGACCAGACTACACCGAAAACTCATATGGGGAACCCCACTTAATCAAAGTAAACGCAGACATTAATTAATCAAAGTATATGTTTAATAAATCAATCACAGAAAAAACAACACTAAAAACAAGACCTGGAGAGGTGGGAGACCAAGTTGCTGGGACAAGTTATTTAAAGAGTCACTGTCGTATTTTTTTTTTTTGCAGAAATCAATAGTCCAGGCGATTTTAAGAAACTTTGTAATTGGGTTTATTAGCCAAATCTGCCATTATCTGCATGTAAAAAGCCTTTTCCCAGGTCCCCCCCTCCTTCCTCTTTTTCATCCACTCTGAAAAATCAGAAAATTGTGACTTGTTGCAGGAGACGTACCCTGTCTGCTCTAGGGAGAGGGGAGGGGGGAGGAGGAAGGAGGGAGTTAGCCGGCAGCAGAAAGCAGATAACAGAGGATTACAGGCACGGAGCTGGGTGACAGCTGTAATCCGAGCTCAGACAGGTCACTGGTGACTGTCCAAGAAGATAAGGGTGAGATATTTATAGATTAACTCTTTGTTGTCCTGTTTTGGTCTTTTCTTTAGCTCTCTCCATAGGAGAACAATGAAGACAGGGGGGAGAGCTTCAAACTGCTTTTTCATGATAAAAATGCATTTTTCGGATAATAAACCCAATTACAAAGTTTCTTAAAATCGCCTGGACTATTGATTTCTGCAAAAAAAAATTTCACGACAGTGACACTTTAAAGTGCCAGTGCATCCATATACAATATGTCAGCAACTTACCTCACCTCGATCCAGCGGCGTCCGTTCCCAGCTCGGCTCCGGCGGCCGGCTCGGGAGCGCTCTGTTGCTCCGCCCGCCGGAGCCGAGTGACGTCACGGAGACCCGACAGCGTCCCTAGCAACCAGGGACGCCGCAGGCTCCATTCAGTCGGCCGCTCAGCTGAGCGGTGTTTTGCACTCAGAGTGAGTGACAGACTCTGCTGCCACTCACTATGCAGTGTGTCAGCTGTACTGCATAAAGACTCAGGAGTCCGGACCAATGATGTTCTGGTCCGGGCTCCTGGTCTAGTACTTAAAGAGCCAGCGGTCATTTACTGATCGCTGGCTTTTAGGTTAACTCCTGGTCCCAGCTCTTCCCAGTCTATTCCTGCGTTCCCCGTCCTACTCCCTTCTGCCTGTTTTCTCGTGTTACTGACCCTCCGCCTGACATGTGACTATTCTTTGCTTGCCGATTCTGTACTGCGTTGCTCGTGTGGTTTGACCTGGCTTTGCTCACTACTCTCTATTGTGTTTTGTCCGTCTGTTGTGTTTTGTGTCCCACGTACTCAGTGCAGGGAACATCTTCGTGGTTGTCTGCGACCGCCTAGGGTCGACTGAGGCAATTAGGCAGGGACAGTGGGTGGATTCAGATCAGGGCCCACTGTCTGGTTTGTATGTCTTTCCTGACACAATATGTTGTAAACTCAATATTATAATTCATCCAGCATAACGTGCATGGTAAAGTGCCAGTGCAATTGCTACAGTACGCTGATAGGAATCACATATAAATAGACAAATACATATGGATGATAAAGTCATTACCAATCTGTAACACAGGTCCCAGTCCACTAGTCCCCCACCTCACACTCCAACGCCGTTTCGCTCTCCAAGCTTCGTCAGGGAGTAATGAGGTGGGGGTCCAGGGGCCTTAAATATGCATCCAGTGAATATGATTGGCTATTGTATATGCATAACACCTGGGCCGCATAATACCTGGCGATCCTGTAGCGCTGGGCGCCGCACACTCCGAGACCACCTTCTACCACGCCCGCCCCCCTCCCAGCGTCCCGGAGCCCCCGGCGCATGCGCACTGGACTGCACATGACCCGGCGGCCATCTTGGATGTGGGAACTACTGTGGGCAAGTGAATAGATACATGAACTAACATGGATAACATGATAAACATCAATTAATGTCGCCCAAACTGCCTGATAATCCAAAGCAACATATAAACAGTTGGCCAAATAGAAAATACAAGTGATAAGTGCAATTAAATACGTGCAAAAAAATCAAAAAGTGCAAGGTGCAAGTGCAATTAAAGTGCAAATAAGTGCCAGTGCTGAGAATAAGATGAATTAGAGTATAAAACAATTGTAGACACATAGAAAATACATGAAATAAACAATAATGAGACGTGCATGTGTGTGATGTTCAAAAAAGGGAAGTGATGTGAGTGAATGAATGTGTGATGATGTGTAATAACCCAAAAGGATAGTGTGCATGTAATGATGTGTAAGTGGTGTATCAAAATAAACCATAATAATTATGAAAAGCCCACTACAATGCAGTATGTGCTGGATATAAATAAAGTGTACTAAATATACACGTGTGTCAATTACTAAGATGCCATAAAAATATAAGTAACCACCAACCGGACTATGCATGAATAAATTCCTGTATGTGTTATGTCAGTCCCTGAACCACCCATACTACAGGTCAAAAGACAAATCACTATTAAAATGATATAAAAACAAGAGGCAGCATGACTAATGTGTGAGTTGTTACTCTTGAGTATTATTGCAACTCTATTATCTTCATGGTGGATGAAACAAGAACTATGAAGGAGACTACTGTATACACAAAAGGGAGAAATGTGTGGCACATAGTATATTGAAATAATGGGGCCACAGATGCCGATAATTGCACAACAACACAAAGATGTAATATATATGCCCCTAGGCTGTATATTGCCCATTCTAGGAAAAGGGGCAAGAAGAAAATTGTGTGTGAGAGAAATCACAATAAAGGTATAATGGCAATGGTAAAATATGCGTGCATGAATTCCAAAAATCTACTGTAGGGAAAGGATACCCCTGTAGTAGGTGTATAGTAAAACAGTATGGGCTTCTGCCCAGTGAGAAATCCTTGATAAGGCACTTGTAAGCAGCAATTGTAATCAGCGTCCATTAGGTTACAGAGTACCCCTTTGACTTTTAATAGACACTTGCAACATTGTCAATATTAAAGTTTTCTTATAAACACCAGTAAACAAAAGAGTCTGGTGAGTGCCATAGTGGTGACAAGATTAAAATAAGAGTTCTGGCACTGTAAGGCTATGTTCACACTGCGTATGAATCCGTCCGTAGTGAGAACCCCGAATATACGCACTTAGTTTTGAGGTTGATGCGTTTGCTTGAAAGTATACGATATACGCCCGCACAGTGCACACTACGTATGAGCTTACAGCCGAATCGTATACGGCGCTGTGAAAAATGAACAAGACCATTGTTTGAGGACGGAAATGTTGAAACTCACTGCCGTGGATTTCCATTCGGTCCCGTACGAAGTACTTATTTCAGCCAAATTGAACTTGATTTTTCAATCCAAAAGGTTCTGCGTGGTTGACGGGGCTGGGCGAAGATATCCAAATAAATTACCTGCCTCAGATCGCTTCGAAACAAGCTAGGGAAGCATAACTGTACTGTGGGCGTATGTTCGTGGTTCGTACGCATCCGGCCGCATGTCTATTTTTCCCACGCCCGTAGTTTCAGCTGCACATGTATGGCGGCGTACGAACTACGGACGGAATCATACGCAGTGTGAACAGTACTTATTTCAGCCAAATTGAACTTGATTTTTCAATCCAAAAGGTTCTGCGTGGTTGACGGGGCTGGGCGAAGATATCCAAATAAATTACCTGCCTCAGATCGCTTCGAAACAAGCTAGGGAAGCATAACTGTACTGTGGGCGTATGTTCGTGGTTCGTACGCATCCGGCCGCATGTCTATTTTTCCCACGCCCGTAGTTTCAGCTGCACATGTATGGCGGCGTACGAACTACGGACGGAATCATACGCAGTGTGAACATTGCCTAAATCTGTATTGTGTCCTTGAATGAGAAGATCCTTTTTGTAGATTGTCTTATGACAATAAGTGACTTGCTAATGAGGGGCAGTTTAACAGCCTCTGCTGTATACACACTTTCAGCAGTTCTGCCCTAGTTAGGCTGGGTTCACACTACGTTTTTGCAATCTGTTTTTTGCAAAAAACTGATGGAAAAATTGGATGCAACTGTGTACATCCGTTTTTCTATTGACTTCCATTATAATTTTTTTTATAATGAAAGTCAATAGAAAAAGGGATGCACACAGTTGCATCTGTTTTTTCCATCCGTTTTTCATACTTTTTTTTGCAAAAAAACAAAACAAACAAAAAAAAAAACGGATTGAAAAATCAGATTGCAAAAACATAGTGTGAACCCAGCCTTACATAGGCCTATTTTGCCAAAGTAACATGTAACATTAAAAAAATGTGCCTGGTTTTCAGAATAGTAAAAGCAATGCTTGAGTTCATGTGTGGTGCAACATTTTTAAGATGTTTAATTGTAACTAAGCTTAGTGTATGTGCCTATGTGCATTTTTATCAGAACAAATTTAGCATGGCTGACTTTGTGGATCAGTTGCACACATTACTGTGCAATACAATTAAAGGGGCTATCCAACGCTACAAAAATATGGCCACTTTCTTCCAGGGGTTTTGTAGCTCAGTTCCATTGAAGTGAATGGAGCTTAATTGCAAACCACACCTGAAGTGGAGACAAGAGTTGTGCTGTTTCTGGACGACAGTGGCCATGTTTTTGTAGTGCTGGATAACACCTTTAAAGCCTCATTCCCACGGTCCGTGCAAGGTCCGTAAATATGGACAACGTGCTAGGGAACGAATTTTGGAGCTCCCAGCATCACTTATGATTATGATTCTGAAAACAGAGATATTCACTGCCGAGTGTCAAAAATTTATTGAAACATATCCTACTTATAGAGACAGCTCCTGGCTGGAATGTTACCTTGATATGGAACAATTTGCTAGGGGTTTACTATCTAAAGTCTACAAAAGCCTTCTATGTCAGGAAGCCATAAGCAAACCTACTTTTATTACGTCCTGGGAAAAGGAATTAGACACAATATTCTCTAGTTTTACCATCCTTCAAATCTTTAAAATTCCCATGGCTTTTCTAAGTGTATTAAAATACAGGAAAATTCCTTTAAATTAACCACTAGATGGTACAGGACACCAAATATACTAAAAAAGATAAACATCTTAGCTGACGATATCTGTTGGAGATGTAAAGCGCACCCAGGGACACTCTCACATATTTGGCTTACTTGCCCAACCCTCCAAAATTTCTGGTCAGAGATCATACACCATATTTCTACTATATGTGGAATCACTGTCCCACTAGAACCATCTCTCATCTTACTTTGGGTCCCTACCCCTTCATTTACCCCCGCTAAAAATCAACTCACTGCAGCTAAACTACTTATTCCGCTTTACTGGAGAGAGGAACTTCCACCTACAGTGGCGGAATGGATTGATAAAGTACAACAGATTTCTCGTCTTGAGAAACTCTGTAGCTGGGAGATGGGCTCTCATGAGAAATTTAAATCATTTTGGGGACCTTGGAATAATTTTTACCAGAAATTTCTGTCTACAACCACAAATCCGTAAGATGTTAAATATTGGGTTTGTCATTTTTTGAGATATGTGTCTATTTTTTGAGCTTCTTCCCTTTTCTCCATCAGACCTCTACATTCCTGGTATTCCTTTCTTCCTTATAGCCAAATTCCGACTAAATCTGATATCACATGCCTTGTAAACTAGTCACGGTCCTAATATTGTTACTTGTTATTAGTTTTTTGTTTAAGTTTTATCCGGGGTCTTATCTTATACTGTAATACTCCTAATTTTGATCAACAACACCCTGTCACTGTTTTGGTTCTCTGTTTATGGTATGTTTTTTCTTGTAAACTGTTGTAAACAACTAGGACATCGTTTTCTATGTTGTCCGTGCCATCAGGACCTGCGTGTCCATGTTTACTGTTCTGCTGGATTAATGATATTCATGCTATATACATATTTTCCACAATAAAAATCTGTTTGAAAAAAAAGAAAAGAAAAAAGATTCTGGAAACTCAGAAACTTTCAGGGGCCTATTAATCATTTGCACATTTTTTTTGTGCTTACGCACTTTTTATGTGCTGTGCAAATACTCACAGACCTTGCTCAAAACGTATCATCAGATGCATAGGCCTTGATGAATCTGCACATTTTTTGTCTGCTTGAACAATTTTTTACCAGTTTCTTTGGCTTAAAAATTGATGAAAGAACTGTGTCAGGGTCTGACTGGAGTACTGCTGTGCGTTTTGTTTTGTTTTTAAGGCAAAACAAACATGATAAATCTGGCGAAAAAGGAGCTAACTTTAACCATGCCCCCTCTGAGCAAAAAAAGTGTAAACTGCACAAAAATAGCCCAAACTGCTTCAAAAATGATTCATAAAATTCTATGCCTTACGCAAAAACACTAAATTTGCCAGAATTATGGTGCAAAAAGAATGATAAATGTGCCCCCAAATGTACACGCTAGTGTACTGACACTAGTGTGAGTACACTAGCTTGAACATTTAAACAGTTGGAGTCCTCTGCATCATAATGATAGATGATGCCAGGAACTCCAACCTCCATTCTGTAGCACCTTGTCCGTATTTACGGACCGTGCACGGAGCATGGGAATGAGGCCTAACATACACACACTTTTAAAGTTACACAAATCTATTTCATATGTCAGATTATTGTACTGACTGAGAAATATAAAGCATCTTCATGATACACAGTATAACTAGGCACAGTCTACAAAGAAAGTGGTATGTCAACTTCACACCAGGATATATTTGATGCTATTAATAAGTATCTGTCAGAAAATATTTGAGGGCTTTATAATGGATTGAAGCATGATGCTGTGTAAATGGAACCTTGTTTAAGAACATAGAATGTCGTTGCAAACAGACTAAAAAGCAGTAGGGCTTCAGGTGATGGGAGTTGATGGCTGCTCTAGGGAATAAAGTCTTTTATTCATACTAAGCTGATTATCTGCAACCAAAATGTATGCAATTTATCACATTGTATCTACATAAAGCATCAGCAGGAATAAGGCTGCTTTTTAGAGAAATTTGGTCCGTAGTTCCTTAGAGATGTTATAACTATTGGCATACATCTTAGAAGAGAAAGTATACGTTCACTTCAAGGTTACCTCAATAGGTTCATCAGCACATAGGCCTATGCTTCTCTAGGGATTTAATCCTATATATGATGAATGGTTATGTCTAAGGTTTCCTCTGGGGCTTGATCTCTACAGGTATTGTTGATGCTTCTCATGCCTTTCTGTGGTGTAGTAGCATATTATTATTATTATTAGTAGTAGTATTAGTATTATTTCATCCACAGATAACTGCATAGGGAGGGCATGTACTCTGGGTAGGTGCCAACAATTTTTTTTTCGCTTTGGCTCAAGTATTTAAATAGAGGGCTAGGACAGCAAACAAGACTTTTGCTCAGTTTATGGAAAACTGGCTACATCTCTAGCTAGACATATTGCCTAGAATGTTTTTGCATCATTGTTTCAATGTTATCATATACGGAAGATGTACCCATTTGGAGTATCTGGTTGCTGGAGATAAGGGTGCTCTTAGTGGTATTGGTGCAGTGAGCCATTTTTTATGTCATGGGCGGAATACCCCTTTAAGTCACCAAGAACAAACATGCATTATTTTAACCCCAATAAGTCTTTGTCAAGCATGCAGATGGTGCATTAAACATATTTATATGATGTGATAAAGATCATAAACCAGTAGGAACAAGCAAAAAATGATATTATCACCTGGAAGTGTCAAAACATCAAAAGTGTAAGTGTAAAACCACGGACTGGAGACATACATGGAACACATATCATATGTATGAAGCTACAGTATACTAAGAAATTAAGACAGGAATCCACCAGCTTGATGCACAGTCTTCAACCAGGTTGGCTATAACCCACAAAGACATCCATTCCAAAAAAACTATTGAAGACAGCATCATCAGAATAGAGTCAGCAGTGAGACCCCAGATGATCAAAACTTTTCACATATCCCTGTGACATAAAAATAGAGCTGTGCAATAGCACACTGAGCTGCATCCTGCATGCCCAGTGTGTAGGCTTAGTATTAGCAATGTGCACCTGCATAGTGAAAATAGTTCTTTTGGATGTGCTGGACATTTCTTTTGTTTGTGACATTTCAAAAGTTTTTCATAATGACCAGAATGCTTTAAAGCAAATCTGGCAAGTTTAACATTATTTCTTATAATATAGCTATAGACAGTTATCATGCTCTTTTTAGTCATTAAAATATACCTATTGTTTGTAAAAACTTTTGACATGTCATAGAGACATCAAGGAAGAATTGGTCCGACAGCATCCAATAGTGAAAAAGTGGTGGTAATTTATTCAAGCAACACACACCATAGCAACGTTTCGACCCAGCAGGGTCTTTGTCAAGCCTATATTACATGTGCAATGTGCTAGTATATATGGGGAAAACCCAAATACATCACTTATACACACCCGTTACATCATCAAGGTGTTAAGTGGGTGAAAACACGAATAAGGAGTGGATCTATAACACACTCCCTCACAGTGATTGTATAAAAGCATATAGTGTATATACAAAAGATGTGAACCAATGTTCGTGTCAAGTGACAGCAGTCATGACAGGGGGCACATACGGAAAAACTCGATCTGGCAGGAGGTAAACATGAAAACAGAGGTATATACCATAATATATGAAAAGAGATCCTTACCAGGATTTCAGAAAAGCCCACCGGAGGAGGAAGTCAGGAGCTGCAGCCTACAGGTGTGAGACCTGCAGTCCAATCCATGTGTATGTAACGGCGCGAGAGGCGCCGGCAGTCCGCGGCAGAGGCCGCGACGCCGCCCCCGTCATCGCCATGGACACCGGGTGTACACAACAGGTTTCGCTGACAGCGCCGTGCACGCCGCCTGTCAGCGAAGCGCAGCATCAGACAGGGATAGGAGAAAGGTAGCAGGAGAAGTATAGCGTACTAGAGGTCCAGAGTGGCCGGTAAACCCTGGTCAGGTGGAGCTGGTGTAGGTATATAACCTAACTCTGGCACTGTGGGTGCCATGGGGAATAAAAAGAGAGGTACCGGGAAATCTGCCATATGGGATATTCGATCCCTGTCTCCCCAAGGGGTGAGATATCCCAGTCATGGGGCGATCCGGAGACACCAAAACAGCAGATTGACGGAACTTGTGGTAAATATCTCCCATACACCTTTAACCTCTGCACAAATGACAGTTCTTTCCAAAGGTTTAAGTTTCTGCCCAACTAACAACACAGACTGGTTCCAACTAGAAACAGAGCTACAACAGTACTATCGATCCCTGAGACTAAAATCTTTCTTTCATACACATACCCAGACCACCCCTACACTCACTGAGACGGATAAAACCGAATTGACTCTCAAGGGTGCTGGACTGAGAATTAAGAGTCACTTCCATCCACCACCCACGGACAGTTGTGTTGAAGCCTACATAAAGTTAGTCTCACAGGACATTAGGAAACTCAGAGAGGGACCACACAGGGGACACATACATAACAATTTGACCAACACAGAACGAACCCTGCTGACTGAACTGACTAATGACACCACACTTACAATCAAACCAGCAGACAAAGGGGGTGCACTAGTTGTCATGGATACCACAAAATACAGACAAGAGATCTTAGGACAAATATCTGACACACAAGTATACGAGACACTACCTTCAGATCCCACAGGTATCTACACTGCTGAGCTCAAACAACTAGTCACACAAGCATTAGATGATCTCATCATAGATACCAAATTGGGAGAATTCTTGATTCCGGATTTTCCTATTGTTCCCCTGCTGTATACACTACCCAAAATACATAAAGATCTACATAATTCCCCAGGGCGCCCCATAGTGTCTGGACGGGGGTCCCTTTTTAGCAATGCCGCCATCTTTTTGGACAAAATTCTGAGAAGCTTCGCAACCAACACAAGATCTTATATACAAGACACTACAGACTTTCTCTCCAAAATCGCGTCTCTTCCCATTTCCACTAACACTGTTCTGGCATTCTTTGATGTCACATCCTTGTACACCTCTATAGAACACACAAGAGGCCTCTATGCTGTTGAAAAATGCATTACAGAGTCGGACATGTCTGGGAAGTGTAGGGTGTTCATCCTGGCGCTGCTTGGTTACATCCTCGAACACAATTATTTTGAGTTTGGGGGTGTCTTTTACCAGCAGCGCCGCGGGACCACGATGGGGTCCAATGTGGCCCCAACGTATGCTAACATCTATATGGAGGTCCTGGAGGAGGAACATATCTACACTTCCCCCCAATGGCATCTGGTCAAAAGTTGGCTCAGGTATATAGACGACATCTTTTTGGTGTGGGAGGGTACAGTAGACCAGCTTCTCGATTTCCAACATACTATCAATCACCTACATCCGGAACTCAAATTCACCCTGACATACTCACAAACAGAGGTACAATTTTTGGACACATTGGTGTACAAGCAGGGTGACCATCTAGCGACTGACCTATACGTCAAACCAACAGACAAAAACAATTTGTTACATTATGATAGCTTTCACCCCAAGAATATGGTGAACTCACTCCCATGGAGTCAATTGCTCAGAGTGAGAAGGATAGTGAGCGATCCGGTGATAGCTGACACCCGCCTCGACACCATGTGCACCAAGTTCAGACAAAGGGGTTACCCAGACAGACTGATTGAGGACCACAGGGCACGCATTGACAGGACCACAAGGACAGAGACATTTTCTAAACAACACAGACAGACGGAACAAAGACTACCTTTCGTCTCTACCTACAGTCCACAGAGTAGACAGGTCTCACATATCCTACGTAGACATTGGGGGATACTCCAACGGGGGTGCCCGACTATCAGGGAATTGCAGACCTCCCCATTGATGTCGTATAAGAGGGACAAGAATCTGAGGGACATACTTGTACGCTCCCAGATCCCCAAACAGAAAGGATATAAACAGAGATTGTTTGCCCCCTTGAAGAAAGGCAATTTCACATGCCATGGATGTGCTACCTGTAATAACATAATCAAAGGTGATACCTTCCATCACCCCCATACTGGGAAGGAATTTCAGATCAAGCACAGATACACATGCACCTCTGATTTTGTGGTTTATATGATTGTGTGCCCCTGTGGCCTCATGTACATTGGTGAGACTACAATGGAGGTGAAAATGAGGATCAGCAAGCACAACAGTACAATCAGGAAATCTATGTTGGATCTGCCGATCCCAAGACACTTCAAGGAGATGAACCACAGTATTAGTCAACTCCGTTTTCGGGTGATAGACCATGTCCCCCCACTGGCCAGAGGGGGAGACAGACAGAGACTTCTTAAGAAGAAAGAATTAAAATGGATCTTTCTACTGGACACTCTACAGCCTAGAGGGCTGAATCTTGAACTTAAATGGCAGCTTTGATGACATATTATCTGACTTTTTATTTACCAGATAAGGGTTGATCTACTTCATTTGAGGGTTCTCATGGTCGTTTGCACACGGTGTGCCCCGTGTGCGCCTCTATCCGTATAGCTAGATATATTATATTGTTCATTTATTTTCTGTTATTCTATTACCTGTATCACTGACACCTCTTATTTTTCCCGTTTTTGCAGATCATGTACATACTGGGCTATTCCGGACTGCCACCTGGAGGATTCAAGTACTCTTCACAATCCATACTGTACTAGCATCTTTTTTTTTTTTTCATTTCTGCCTTCACCTGTTCTTTTTTTCTTTTTTTCAATAAAGCATACTCAGAGCATTATTGGTGTTTAAACTATATTCTTTAGGCCGTAGTCCCATAGGCCCTAATAAGGTACTGCCAATCCAATGGCG
Organism: Dendropsophus ebraccatus; assembly: GCF_027789765.1. Taxonomy (NCBI): domain Eukaryota; kingdom Metazoa; phylum Chordata; class Amphibia; order Anura; family Hylidae; genus Dendropsophus; species Dendropsophus ebraccatus. Next base: position 132,385,315 of record NC_091454.1, read on the forward strand.
GGGTAGAGGTGTGTGACTTTGTATGGAAGAGTACAGTGGGACGACGTGCTGCTGTCACTCTCCTTTGCCTGATGTATGAATGAGGTCCGTTGAGCATGTGGTTTGTTGCAGTGGCAAGCTGATCGGGAGCTACAGTGTCAACCACCCCCGTGCGACCCATGATGGATGCCCCCTCAAGGTGTCCCCATTGGTAAGCACAGGGTGTCTCCGGATCGCCCCATGACTGGAATATCTCACCCCTTGGGGAGACAGGGATCGAATATCCCATATGGCAGATTTCCCGGTACCTCTCTTTTTATTCCCCATGGCACCCACAGTGCCAGAGTTAGGTTATATACCTACACCAGCTCCACCTGACCAGGGTTTTTACTGGCCGCTCTGGACCTCTAGTACGCTATACTTCTCCTGCTACCTTTCTCCTATCCCTGTCTGATGCTGCGCTTCGCTGACAGGCGGCGTGCATGGCGCTGTCAGCGAAACCTGTTGTGTACACCCGGTTTTCATGGCGATGACGGGGGCGGCGTCGCGGCCTCGTGACGTCATCTGCCGCGGACCGCCGGCGCCTATACATACACATGGATTGGACGGCAGGTCTCACACCTGTAGGCTGCAGCTCCTGACTTCCTCCTCCGGTGGGCTTTTCTGAAATCCTGGTAAGGCTCTCTTTTCATATATTATGGTATATACCTCTGTTTTCATGTTTACCTCCTGCCAGATCGAGTTTTTCTGTATGTGCCCCCCTGTCATGACTGCTGTCACTTGACACAAACATTGGTTCACATCTTTTGTATAAACACTATATGCTTTTATACAATCACTGTGAGGGAGTGTGTTATAGATCCACTCCTTATTTGTGTTTTCACCCACTTAACACCTTAATGATGTAACGGGCGTGTATTAGTGATGTATTTGGGTTTCCCCCATATATACTAGCACATTGCACATGTAATATAGGCTTGACAAAGACCCTGCTGGGTCGAAACGTTGCTATGGTGTGTGTTGCTTGAATAAATTACCACCACTTTTTCACTATTGGATGCTGTCGGACCAATTCTTCCTTGATGTATCATGGTCTTTAACTGGGATTGAAGACCCTCTGGCGTGCGTCCGTCTCCTACAAAGTGAGAGGCATTTTCTACTTACCCAGGTGCTGTTGGACTTTTTGCTGTATGATATGTCATAGAGACATGCCAAAAGTTTTGATTGTTCCAAGTCTGAGTGTTCAGATCCGTACTGATAAGGAGAATGAGTGGGGAGAGGACCGCACTGCATCACGTCCTCTCCCTGTTCTGTGTAAGAAAAAAAAATAGTAAGACTCCATAGACTTACATTATGAGCCCAACCCTTTTTTAATTACATAGAGTGGGGAGAGGATGCATTACAGCACATCCTCTCATGCACGTTCTCCCAATCGGTACGGGTCTGAAAACTTAGATCCAGACGGATCAAAACTTTTCACATGTCACATGTCACATGTCAGTGACACTTAAATATTAATTTATATTAAGCTTTTTTTTTTTTTTTTAGTTAGAATATCATCTATCACTAACAAGGTGTAAAAATCCATTGAACTGAATAGAAATCAGCAATATCATTTTCTACTTCCCTGCTTTTATGTTATTAATGGACCTTTGAATATGTACATTATATTGTGTTCACTACTTCTCTTCATTTTTCTGCATGACTTTTATTCCATGCTACAGTAGCAGAACTCCACATATAAAGGATTATCATCTTATATAATTTCGGCATCTGAATCAATCTGGACGGGATTAGTTTATGTTTGTATGAAAGAATAATATCAAATGGAGGATTGGGAACATTATGAATGTAATATCATTTACATTATTTTTCATATAAAAGAACACAGTACCCATTTGATTAAATGTAGAAATATTTGATCTTGTAATATTTAATAAGGCAAATTTAATATTCAATATATCTTATTAAGCATACAGGAGTGTCTCCAGGAGTGAAATCTCTATTGTGCAGGACTAAACCTTTGTGTGAGATATCTTATTAAGCTGCTTTAATATATGCAACCATAATATAGGAAGCGCAATTTATAAGAAATAACAAGAACATATGTAACATCATATTATATAGAGAACTATGCAATAAACAATATAATATGCAGAATTATGCAATTAACAATAAAAATGTGATGGGAATTCATTGATTGGGAATGGTTATCATTTAGCACAAGGCAGCATGTTGTATTTACACCTCACTGTCACCAAGTATTTCAATAAAGCTATAGGTATCATTGTATATGAAAGAGATGTAGGCTATAAGGGCTCTTTAGAGGTGGTTACATCACTAAGGGGGGTGGGGATATAACTTGGTAACATCACTGAGGGGGTGGGGCTATGGCAAGATCTGGCCAAGCAAGAAGATGACGCATTGTCTATAAAGAGAGGGAGGATGAGGGGAGCTGTAGACAATACACATTTTGAAGTTTTTCTATTTTCTGTCAGGGTTGAAGCATGCACAACCATTCTGAAGTCAGTACTATTCGTGATAAGACTATATTAGTAAGTTATATATCTCGGGGTGACAGCTTTATTATTTACAATTTTCTTATAATGGATTAAGCATTCAAGTATATCTCCATTGTCCATCATTAACCCCTTCAAGACCAAGCTTATTTGCACCTAAAAGACCAGGCTCATTTTTCAAAATCTGACCTGTCTCACTTTATGCTCTTATAGCTCAGTGATGCTTTAACGTATGCTAGCGTATGCTAGCATATGGCACTTTATATTAGTGGCAAAATTTGATCACTACTTTGTGTGTTTTTTGTGAAAAACATCAAAATATCATGAAAAATTTTAAAAATTAGCATTTTATGAACTTTGAAATTCTCTGCTTCTAAAAAAAGAAAGTCGTATCACATAAATTAGTTACTAAGTCACATTACCGATATGTACTTTTTATTCTGGCTTCATTTCATAAACATATTTTACTTTTTTTAGGGTGTTACGGGGCTTAGAAATTTATCAGCAAATTATCACATTTTCGTGAAAGTTTCCAAAACTGATTTTTTTTTAGGGACCAGTTCTTTTTTTAAGTTGATTTAGGAGGTTTGTATACTGGAAACCCCCATAAGTGACCCCATTTTGGAAACTAGACACCTTAAAGAATTAATATAGGGGTATAATGAGCATTTTAACCCTACAGGGGTTGGAGGAAAGTATTCAGCATAAGGCTGGATTCACACGCTGTAACTGTGCGGCTGTATTTTTTATGCGGCTGTAAATGTGCGGGTGAAACTCCGGCCGTGGGAAAAAATAGACATGCGGCTCAAAACATACGGTCATTTACTTGGAAATCTGGTTCAACTAAAAATATCAAATAAAATGTTAAGAAAGTGATGGAAACACCTCTGGATGCATCTGGGAAAGCAGGGAAACAGTTTACATGAATCGCTATTACCGGGGTTTGCGATCCTCTGCACTATAGCCGATGTCTCTCATGGTTAATATATTGAATTAATAAAACACATTTTCTGTCTAATAAAGTCCCTTTTATTGTTCAATAATTAAATGTAAACGATTCCATCATTTTGCAATTAAATATACTGTTAAAATAAATATATATATAAATAAATGTATATTTATATATATATTTATTTTTTGACAGTATATTTAATTGCACAATGATGGATTCGTTAGAATTAAATTATTGACCAACGAAACTGAATTTATTTAAACGAAAATGTGTTTTCTTAATTAAATATTAATTAGTACAGGAAACTCCATAAGCCGGTAATTCATATGCCGGCAATAGAGCATTCTGTACTAATCATCACTTAACTTTAATGAAAACATCAAATGTTTCTTCTAATTATGTTATGACAATAGCATTATTAGAAGAAACATTTAGAATTATATGTGCGCTCAGCTGATTGGCTGATCGGCTCAGCGCACATATAATGAGCCGGTCCGCAGCACAGTGACTTCATTGTGCTGCGGACCAGCGAAGAGGACGCATCGGGGTGAGTATAGAGCTCTCCCCACCCCCTCCCCAGCACTGCACCCCTCCCAACAAGGAAGGGGGGTCACTTAACCCCTTCCTTGCTGGGATGGGTGCAGTCTGACATCAGTCTGGCCCCCAGGGGGTTAAGGGGGATGCAATACATCCTCCCTTAACCCCTTGGGGGCCAGACTGTAAGCAGCGATCTGTAAAGATGCTGCATACTGTAAGGTGCACAACACCGCTCACAATGATGGGTGTTGTGCTCCTGTTTGTGTGTTTTTGTGTGTTTCTCCCTTTTTGTTTTTCAGATATCGGTATCCTGGGGATTACGTCGGATTCCATGGACTACGTCGATGACCAGCGTTTTTTTAATGTTTTTTTTAATAAAATGGTCAATGAGGGGTGTGGGGGTGTTTTTATTTGAATAAAAAAATTTGTAAACTTGTGTCTTGTCTTTATTTCTTTACTTTATAGACTTAGTAGTGGAAGCCGTCTAATAGACAGAATCCATTACTAAGTCGGGGCCTAGTGTTAGCCGGTATAAAATGGCTAACACTAACCCCCTATTATTACCCCAGTACCCAATGCCACCAGGGGTACTGGGAAGAGCCGGGTGCCAGTGGTCCTGGAGCGTCAAAATTGGCGCTCCTGGACCGGGCGGCAGCAGGCTGGTAAGATTTAGGCTGGGGAGGGCCTAAACCAATGGCTCTTCCCACCCTGGTGTTACCAGGCTGCTGTCGTTTGGTTTTTAACCCGGCTGGTTATAAAAATAGGGGGGACCCTATGCGGTTTTTTTTTTTAAATAAATAAATAATTTAAAAAAAACGCATAGGGTCCCCCCTATTTTTATAACCAGCCGGGTTAAAAACCAAACGACAGCAGCCTGGTAACACCAGGGTGGGAAGAGCCATTGGTTTAGGCCCTCCCCAGCCTAAATCTTACCAGCCTGCTGCCGCCCGGTCCAGGAGCGCCAATTTTGACGCTCCAGGACCACTGGCACCCGGCTCTTCCCAGTACCCCTGGTGGCATTGGGTACTGGGGTAATAATAGGGGGTTAGTGTTAGCCATTTTATACCGGCTAACACTAGGCCCCGACTTAGTAATGGATTCCGTCTATTAGACGGCTTCCACTACTAAGTCTATAAAGTAAAGAAATAAAGACAAGACACAAGTTTACAAATTTTTTTATTCAAATAAAAACACCCCCACACCCCTCATTGACCATTTTATTAAAAAAAACATTAAAAAAACGCTGGTCATCGACGTAGTCCATGGAATCCGACGTAATCCCCAGGATACCGATATCTGAAAAACAAAAAGGGAGAAACACACAAAAACACACAAACAGGAGCACAACACCCATCATTGTGAGCGGTGTTGTGCACCTTACAGTATGCAGCATCTTTACAGATCGCTGCTTACAGTCTGGCCCCCAAGGGGTTAAGGGAGGATGTATTGCATCCCCCTTAACCCCCTGGGGGCCAGACTGATGTCAGACTGCACCCATCCCAGCAAGGAAGGGGTTAACTGACCCCCCCTTCCTTGCTGGGAGGGGTGCAGTGCTGGGGAGGGGGTGGGGAGAGCTCTATACTCACCCCGATGTGTCCTCTTCGCTGGTCCGCAGCACAATGAAGTCACTGTGCTGCCGACCCGCTAATTATATGTGCGCTCAGCCGATCAGCCAATCAGCTGAGCGCACATATAATTCTAAATGTTTCTTCTAATAATGCTATTGTCATAACATAATTAGAAGAAACATTTGATGTTTTCATTAAAGTAAAGTGATGATTAGTACAGAATGCTCTATTGCCGGCATATGAATTACCGGCTTATAGAGCTTCCTGTACTAATTAATATTTAATGAATAAAACACATTTTCGTTGAAATAAATACAGTTTCGTTGGTCAATAATTTATTTCTAACGAATCCATCATTGTGCAATTCAATATACTGTCAAAAAATAAATATATAGATAAATATACATTTATTTATATATCTATTTTTTTTAACAGTATATTTAATTGCAAAATGATGGATTCGTTAGAAATAAATTATTGATCAACGAAAGTATCTTGATTACAAAGAAAATGTGTTTGATTAATTTAATATATTAACTATTAGAGGCATCGGCATTCGGCATCATTGCCGGCTATTTTTGAAGTACTCCGTACGGACCGCCTGTCAATCCACGGCCGCATATTCAGCCGCAAACAATGGTCTTGTTCATTTTTTACGGGTCCGTTTACGATAGGGCCGTAGATTCATACATAGTGTGCACTGTGCAGCCGCATATCCTATACTTCCAAGCATACACACGAACCACCAAAAATACCGCCGCACAATTACAGCCGCAAATACAGCCGCACTCTTACAACGTGTGAATCGAGCCTTAGGCCGTAAAAAAAATGAAAAATTAAAATTTTCCAATAATATATATGTTTAGATTAAAGTTTCTCATTTTTAAAAGGAACATGAGAGAAAAAGCACCCCAAAATTTGTAACGCAGGTTCTCTTGAGTACTACAATACCCCATATGTGGGCGTAAACCACTGTATGGGCACACAGCAGGGCTCAGAAGGAAGGGAGCGCCAATTAGCTTTTCCATTGCAGATTTTGCTGAAGAAGTTTCCGAGCGCCAGGTGCATTTGCAGAGCCCCTGTAGTGTCAGCAGAGAGAAAAAATCCCATAAGTCACCCCATTTTGGAAATTACACCCCTCAAAGAATTCATCTTGGGGTAGGATGAGCATTTTGACCCCACAGGTGTTAGAGGAAAGTATTCAAAATTATACAGTAAAAATGAAAAACTCGAATTTTTCCAATAATATGTTCCTTTAGTTTGAAATTTCTCAATTTCACGAGGAACAGGAGAAAAAATTCACCCCAAAATCTGTAATGCAGGTTCTCATGAGTAGAAGGGTACCCCATATGTGGGTATAAACCACTGTATGGGCACACAGGAGGGCTCAGAAGGAAAGGAGCGCCAATTAGCATTTTCCGTGCAGATTTTTCTGAAGAAGTTACTGAGCGCCAGGTGCGTTTGCAGAGCCCCTGTAGTGTCTACAGAATAGAACCCCCCCAAAAGTCCCCCCATTTCGGAAAGTACACCCCTCAAAGAATTCATCTTGTGTTAGGATGAGCATTTTGGCCCCACAGGTATTAGAGGAAATAATTCAAAATTGGCCAGTAAAAATGAAAAACTTGAATTTTTCCAATAATATGTTGGTTTAGTTTGAAATTTCTAAATTTCACAAGGAACAGGAGAAAAAATGTACCCAAAAATCTGTAACGCAGGCTTTCCTGAGTACAACGGTACCCCATATGTGGGCATAAACCACTGTATGGGCACGCAGCAGGGCTCAGAAGGGAAGGAGCGCCAATTTGCTGGAGCAAAACCGCAGCTAGTAATAGTTATTAGAATAGAGCAGTTACTAAAATAAAATAAAAAAATTAGATTACAGGTAATGTGTGTGTGTGTGTGGGGGGGGGGGGTTACGGACAGTCTGGGGTGGTTACGGACAGTCTGGGGTGGTTCCGGGTAATCTAGAGGTGGTTACGGGCAGTCTGAGGTGGTTACGGGTAATCTGGGGTGGTTATGGGTAATCTGGGGTGGATACGGTCAACATGGGGTGGTCACAGGCAACCTGCTGTGGTTACGGCAACCTGCTGTGGTTAGAGGCAACCTGAGGTGGTTAGAGGCAACCTGGGGTGGTTACGGGCAACGTGGGGTGGATATGGACAACCTGCTGTGGTTACAGACAATCTGGTGTGGTTACAGGCAACCTGCTGTGGTTAGAGGCAACGTGGGGTGGTTATGGACAATCTGGGGTGGTTACGGACAAACTGGGCTGGTTACAGACAATCTGGGGTGGTTACAGACAATCTGGGGTGGTTACAGGCAACCTGGGGGGGTTACGGGCAACCTGGGGTGGTTACAGGCAACGTGGGGTGAATGCGGAAAACCTGCTGTGGTTAAAAACAATCTAGGGTGGTTACAGGCAACCTGCTGTGGTTACAGGCAAAGTGGGGTGATTACGGACAATCTGAGGTGGTTACAGACAATCTGGGGTGGTTACAGACAATCTGGGGTGATTACAGACAATCTGGGGTGGTTACAGGCAACCTGCTGTGGTTACGGATAAACTGAAGTGCTAATAGGTAATCTGAGGTGGGTACCTGTAATCTGGCGTAGTTACGGGCAATCTGGAGGAGGTCACTGGCAATTTGGGGTGGTTAGAGGCAAGTTGCAGTGGTCAGAGGCAAGGTGCGGTGGTCAGATGCAAGGTGCGGTGGTCAGAGGCAAGGTGCGGTGGTCAGAGGCGACGTGCGGTGGTCAGAGGCGATGTGCGGTGGTCAGAGGCGACGTGCTGTGGTCAGAGGCAAGGTGCGGTGGTAAGAGGCGACGCGCGGTGGTCAGAGGCGATGCGCTGTGGTCAGAGGCAACATGCGGTTGTCAGAGGCAAGGTGCGGTGGTCAGAGGCGACGTGCGGTGGTCAGAGGCGACGTGCGGTGGTCAGAGGCAAGGTGCGGTGGTCAGAGGCAACCTGCGGTGGTTGCGTGCAATCTGGGGGGTTACATGTAATCTGGCATGATTACGGGCAACCTGGGGTGGTTATGCGCAACCTGCAGTGGTTACGGGCAACCTGGGGGGTTACAGACAATCTAGAGTTGTTAGGATAGACTGAAGTGCTTATAGGTAATCTGGGGTGGGTACATGTAATTTGGGGTGGTTACAGGCAATATGGGGTGATTAGGGACAATCTGGAGGGGGTCACTGGCAATGTGCGGTGGTTACGGGCAACGTGCGGTGGTTACGGGCAACGTGCGGTTGTTACAGGCAACGTGCGGTGGTTATGGGCAACGTGCGGTGGTTACGGGTAATCTGGGGGGGTTACGTGCAATCTGACGTGATTACGGACAACCTGGGGTGGTTACGGGCAACGTGCGGTGGTTACGGGTAATCTGGGGGGGGGGTTAGGGGTAATTTGGGAGTAAACTGCAATTATTACTATAATGAAAAGTGTGTGTTTTATTTTTTTGTATGTTTGTCACTTTTTGTACTTTACACATTCATTTTCACTGTATTACTATGATTACTGTGATATTTTCTATCACAGTAATCATAGTTCAGTGACAGAGACCAAATTGGTCTCTGTCACTTTAAATTTTCAGAGCTGGCTGGTTGTGGAGCACATGGGCACTTCATAACCAGCCAGGATGCCGAAGAGGAAGGAGCTCCAGGATCAGGTAATGTATAAGGGGTAGGGGGGGTGACTGGGGGACGGGGGTGACAGGGGGGGTGGGGGGGCGACTTGGGGGGTGGGGGGACATCACTTTTTATCCCCTATCACCAATCATTCATGGTGACAGGGGATAAAAAGTGCCTGGAGCACATGGCACAAGCGATCAGCGGTATATAGTATATACCGCTGATCGCTTGTACCGGGACCCCACAGGGGGGGTCCCGATGACTGCCCCATGCTCTCCGCTACCTCTGGTGGTGGAGAGCATGGGGTTTTCATTCATTTTTACTAAGAGATCACTGTGAACAGATATACTCTGTTCACAGTGATGGTGGCGGCCATCTTGGATCTGATAGCCGCTGCGGGGAGGGGGGATAGTGATCAGGGCACTAGGGGGTCTGGTCTGGGGTCTGATTTTACTTATTTCATCTCCCCCCACCGTGGATTCACGGTGGGGGGAGATGAAATATAGTGGCGGCACCGGCTCATTAGTGACCGCCGTTCCGGCGGTCACTAAGGGGTTAATGGGGGTCAGCTGCGGGATCGCAGCTGACTCTCATTACCTCCGGGGCTGCAGTCAGATGAGAGCGGGATCGTTATGCCTGCAGCGATCCCGTTCTCATCACAAAGTCCCCTCAAGTCAGGAACGTATATGTACATTCCTACTGCACGGGGCATGTGCAATAGGAACGTATATATACAGATTGCTGACGTGAAGGGGTTAACCAAAGGCGTAAATAAAGCTGAAAAATCCAGCGCTGGACCCTATCCTATTTGAATCCACTTCTGGCTTTGGCACAAAAACTGCAGTGGCAGTTCTCCAAAAACGGCCATGTATTTCCATGTGTTTGCAAAAAAAACAAAGCCAAACCCTCACCTTGCTGCACCTTGTTGCAAAACTGCCACAGAGCCCCCCCACCCCCCCCAATAAAAGAGCACCAGAGGGGAGAGGACAAACACCACAGAAAAGCCCTTTCTGTATATTTTCTGTTCCTTATGAATTAACTTCTGGCTTTGGTACAAACAATCTAAAACAAGAAACTTCATTCTGATTGGCCATTAGAGGTGACATTACAGTATTTGCACTGGTTTAAATAAATGTCCTGCAGAGTTGTACAGGTAAACGCCTTCATTAGTGCAATATTAAAACTGAGAAGAGAGCCGTTTTCTCATCAAACACTCTGTTCTCCAGCTCAATTTAAATGTAATAATACCTAAAGTCATTTATTGGATTTCTTGAGACCAGACTGATGTCTGCAGAGATCAAAAAAGTGCCCAGGGCACTAAATACTGGTGCTGTTACTGCTGCATTCATTGCCGCAAAATAATTTTACGTTTACTTTAGAAATCTCATTTGCCTAATTATGATAATAAAACCACATCATATGCAGATGTCTTACCACTTTTAGCCCAACATGAGTTTAATTAAGTTTTGATTCAATGTGCTGGGCTACAGAGCAGAGAATAAACTTAAATGAAACCAGAATTGTATTAGGCTACTAAGGCTACTGAGTTTTATACTTACAAAAGAGATTCAAGCAAATGGCCAAAGCTTTGAAGTGAAACTTCAACCATGATTAACATTGGCACATGTAATATCTAGAAATTTGCTATATTCACATACGTTTTATAGACAAAAGTGCAGCGTGAATGGATCTATCATCCTGAGGGGGATGAAGGACCTGTGCAATTTGAGCAGGCTGTATGTGCTGCCTCATGCTACTAGTAGTGTCAAGGACATTAGCAAAATTCAAAACTATCGAATCACTGAGGAATAATAGGAGAAAGCAATGGTATGTAGCCACCATATGAAAACCCCTCCATGTTTGGGGGTTGTCTTGCTGTTGCTTTTCTAGTTCCCCTGTTTTTATTTTTATTTCCACCAACCCATGTGAAGTTCATACAGTTCATCTGTCCTGAGGAACAATTACCGACTATATAACAACATAAAAACGATCATTCATAACAGTAATAAGTAAATGTAATAACCTCAGAATCGTTCGCTACAAAATCACTAGTTATTGCTAGCGAACGATCGTTTTAGTAAATGTTTGAACGATAATCGCTACATGTAATACGGCCTTTATAGTCAGCATGGATGGCAGGGTAATGATTCAGTTTATAGGTGAAGAAGTGGTTGGTTCGGCCCCCTGATCCTCCACCAGAACACATGTGGCAGATAAAGCTGACTGGCAGGTAAACCTGCCAGTCAAACATTTTGTGGTGTACCACCAATGGTGTTTTTGCCTCTCCTGTGCACCTGTCAAAAAACCTTTTCTCTTGGGTTACCAAGTGGTGATGAGGTATTTTAAAGTTTCTCCACTAAGTGTCACTATTTTCGATGTCCTTATTTATATGCACAGCTGAAGTCAGTATTGGGTTAATGTTTTATGTGCGCCATGTCTTTATTACTGACCAATAGAAGCTGCTCTTTTCGTCTAATTTAACCTATCAGCTCTCTTCTTTCTCCTGCAAACACTGCAATCCCCACCACTTACAGGTAGGCATACAGAGGCCCCTGTAGGAGAAGTTTCACTGGTGGAGGAAGTGCAGAGTAGTTTTTTTCCACATTCTCAGAGAGGAAAGACACTAAGACAACTGTTCCTAGTGTAGTTAAGCCAGGGCCTGGCTTATGCCAGGACCCCCAGTCAGCGGCAACCAAGATAGTTGAGTCTAGTCAACCAAGTGTAAAGATGCAGTTAGAGACCAACAGTTCTTTCGCTTTTAACACTACATTAAGTATGCAGTGCTTAGCAACTTAAAGGAACATCAGGAACATGTTAGAACAGAGCAGGGCAGTATCCTGAAGCAAAAAGAACTAGCCTTGATAGGACAAAGTTACCGTAAAGAAGGTCTACGTATCCTATTGTGTAGGTAAATGGGACACCTCAGACACCTAGCTACACCCACTGGGATGGGTTTGACGATACCAGGGGGCAGAAGGTGGTCAGACTAAGTCTATACATCAGTACAAGTAACTATGCACTACAAAGTTATCTTCAGACAGAGTACATTGCTGCACTGGGTTTGGGCTCCTCTGGCAAATCCCCCTCTTCTCCTCTACTTTGCTCCTCTCTATCTTAGAAGCACCGCAACAACTACCTCTCTTACTTCTTATCAAGCACCTCCTCAAGCATAAAAGGTCAAGCACTAAAGTCTGCGTGAAGATGTATCTACTTGTAAAACATGTATTGTTATATTGAAGAACCTGACAATAAAGCTGTTCTATTTTTATACTACTGGGTCATCTTCTTTATGCTCCGGCACCTATACACACAATACCGAGCACCTTGGGTAATTTTTCCCCTTTTCTGTGCGTGGTGGTACAGACAGTCCGGGTGGGTCAGGACTACCATGATGAGTCCAAGGAACCTGCAACAACCCGCCAGGTTACCGACCATTTGGGGAACACAGCCACACAAACAAGCAGGTACTAACTAAAGATGATCGAACAGGGCCGAAGTTCAGGTTCAAACTGTTACAAACTGTGTGAGGCCAGTTTCACACCTACCGTATCTGCGAGCTCTGCAGAGAAATATACTGCAATACTCTGTACTGTTAGCCATGGCCTGATTAACTCTGCATCTGTCAGGCTAACAAGGGTATAAATTATCTGCCTGCACTCCCGCTTGCTTCTCCAGCTCTCGGGTCACTGCCCTCCTGCTCGGCCAATCAGTGGCTGCACCACCACAGTGCACTGATTGGCTAAGCGGGATGCCAGGGAGCTGGGAGCCGGGAGCTGGAGAAGCAAGCTGTTGTGCAGGTAGGTAATGTAGTAGCCCGGCAGGTAATGTAGTAGCCCGGCTTAAGTGGGCAGCAGCTTCTTTTTTGCAGCGAAATGAAAATTTAATGCGAGAATATAGATTCATAGGAAATGACAGGACAAAGCATTGCTGCAGTTTCACTGCGGAATTTGCAGTGTGAAATCCACTTGATGCGGTATATATGAAACTGGCCTGATGTTGGCTTTAGCATAGCCAAACTACAACTGTTTTGTTCTTCATATGTAAATAAGATGTTAATATACAGTGAGAACATATTTTAACTCTAGGAATTAAGAAACAACAATTGATCGGTTTCTAACCCCCAGCAGTGACTATAGCGAACCCAGATGTTATTCATTTAGAGAAAATTTGTGGCCATTAAGCAGCATTTTAAAGAAGAGCATCTGGCCAAAAAAATGCACTTTAAATGATAGTTAAATTATCTGCAGGCATAATAGGAAGACATTACTTAGGTAAGGAAGCTGTTTTTAGGCAATTAACCCTCAGTAAGGGAAAGATTCATGTCCCGGTATTGACAGGGCTATTTATTGCAAAACCTAAATACTTAATTAGTACGTGTAACAATCATAAAGATACCTGTGGGGAGTGTACAAAGTTAGATGCCTTTTGGTTGTGCATAAATGAGTCTCTGTAGGGGGTGTAAGTTATGCAGTTCAGATGAGAATATTTCTTTGTAAGCTTTGTACTTTAATATTTTACAGTATGTTGCCTAATTCAGTGTGTCCTCTAAGGAGACCTTGTACTTTATCTTTCAGTGAAAAAATAAAAAGAAATATTCCATAAAGACAGTTTACAGGTGTTCAGAATCTACCTCCTGGCTACAGTAAGCTGCTGTAAAATTTTTGTATATAATTGGCACTTTGGTATCCAAAACTATTTGTTTACAATTGTTATGTGTTTTTATGGCTTATTATTCTAGTATATACCCTTAAGTCATACTTAAAGGATTTTTTTTTATAAAGACAAGCCCTTTTTAAAATGAGGCTGTTACACTGATCAGCTGCCAGACAATTCCAGAGATATCCGTCATGTTTGGGGAGGAGGAACGGAGGGGTGGTGCAAAGTTAGGGCATAGATACTCCCGTAGGGCACGGGGCTGCCAGTTTAAAAGTTGTTTTTTAAGACAATAACTGCATCACCTGATGAACAGACCGAAGGACAGATCTTGGATTAAAAGCAGCTATCTGAAGGTACAAGTGGTTTGGGGGTGTCAGATTGTGGGTACAGAGTCGCTTTAAGCCAGTGCAGGGCTCCCAGCCATTGAAATTTACTTTAATTACAGAGGGGTTCTAGAGGGTTTCTAGAGTAAGAAAACATGGCTGCTTTGTTGTAAAAAAGCATCACATATGTCCACAGGTTATGTATTGTGTGAAACTGGCCTTAATTATTTTCAAGTAATGCAGGGGATGCAAAGCCACAATACAAGGAAAATGCCTTTACCTAGTGTAGTGTCAATTACTATATAATTTTGACTCCGGTACCAAGTAGCAGCAATAATATGACTTCCCTGAAGTGACAAGTGCACAATAGTATCTGCAGCCACCAGCATCTAAACGTGAAGGATGTTGCCTTATGTGACACCCAAGCCACAAGTTGAGAGAACACAGAGACAGAGAAAATGCAATTTACTCATCAGAAGGTCATACTGGGAGCTGTAGTTTTATGTGGTAACAATTTCTATAGCACTTTTCCCATTATGTGGCAATTAGCATATTTGATTATTGTTGTGGAAATTATAATGGGGAACCTGTTTTTAAAGGGGTTATTCCAGAGACAACACAACTCTTGTCTCCAGTTCAGATCTGGTTTGCAAGTAAGCTCTATTCACTTCAATGGAGCTGAGTTACAAAACCCCACCCAAGCTGGAGACAAGTGTCTTACTGACTTAGGAAACATGGCCATTTTCTTCTATGACGTTGGATAATCCATTTAAATAAAATGTATTATATGTACTGTAAGACAGGACCAAGTTAAACCTCTATGGAATGAGCATATATTAGCATTAGCATTATCAAGGTGGTATGCTGACATATACCATGGCCTATTGAAATCAGAAATATTCAGTTTTAGAATAGAATGGGCCGTCATTTCATCTCAAAAGGCGGCTGTCTTTTCATAATGACAAAGGCAAATAATGATCATTATTTGCTGCCATCGTTATCAATAGGCAATGCTTATTTCATGCTAAAGTCCTGTAGTGGGAACATAGCCTTATGGTGTGAATGTAGTCTATTACTGAACATGTTCTGGCAATGGTAGTCTGCAGGTGTATATTAATGCAAGGACTCTAAAGTGTATATACAGTATGTGGACCTGTAATAATGTATTAGTTTGTACCATTTGATTTCATTCCAAGGACATTGTGGCCTGATGAAGTTCCCTTTGGGCCCACTCTGCCTAACATGCTCACCCTAGGCTGAACCCAAAGCTTTGCCTCTGCCCAACATCTGTACAGTGTGTCAGTTCAGCTTTGCTTAGGGATAATAGGTTCACATTCACACATGTTTACAGCGACTCTGTACCCACATTCTGCCCCCCCAAACCACTTGTACCTTTAGATAGCTGCTTTTAATCCAAGACCTGTCATGGGGTCCATTCGGTGGGTGATGCAGTTATTGTCCTAAAAAACAACTTTTAAATTTGCAGCCTAGTGTCAAACTACCGTGGCCTGGAGTATCTGTGCCCTAACCTTGGACCACCCCTTTGTCCCTCCTCACCACCCTCTTCATCATATTCCTCTGCAGTGAACACTGCACAGGTGCCTTAACCTCTTAGGGACATATGACGTACCCGTACGTCATATGTCCCTAGTAGGTGTTCAGAGCGGGGCTGCGTGGCGACCCCGCTCTGAACCGCCGCGTTCCCGGGTGCCGCGTGTAGCCCGGGACAAAGTTGACAGCTGCCTCCGATTACCGGAGGCATCCGTTCCCTGGTGTCTAGTGGGGGAGATCGCTCCTCCGGGACGTTGTCCCGGAGGAACGATCTTTGTGTGTTGTGCTGGCCGGGGTCCGCTCCAAGATGGCACCGACCCCGGCCCGGCACTCGTTTGTTTTCGGCTGCTGCAGCCGAAAGCAAACGAGTGCCGATCTCATTGATCTTTGCTGTATTACTATACTGCAAAGATCTCAATGAGAGATCAAAGTGTATATACTAGAAGTCCCCCATGGGGGCTTCTAGTATATGTGTAAAAAAAAAATATATTGTTATTAATAAAAAGCCCCCTCCCCTAATAAAAGTTTGAATCATCCCCCTTTTCCCATGTTTTAAATAAAAATAAATAAATAAACATGTTTGCTATCGCCGCGCGTGTAATCACCCGAACTATTAATTAATCACATTGCTGATCTCGCACAGGAAAACGGCGTAAGCGCAAAAAAATCCCAAAGTGCAAAATCGCGCATTTTTGGTCGCATCAAATCCAGAAAAAATGTAATAAAAAGCGATCAAAAAGTCGTATATGCACAATCAAGGTACCGATAGAAAGTTAACATCATGGTGCAAAAAATTACACCTCCCACAGCCCTATAGACCAAAGGATAAAAGCGTTATAAGCCTGGGAATGGAGCGATTTTAAGGAACGTATATTTGTTAACAATGGTTTGAATTTTTTACAAGCCATCAGATAAAAGAAAAGTTATACATGTTGGCCCCGTCCTTAAAGGGATAAAGGAGAAGTCCAGCGAAAATTTTTAGTAAAGTATTGTATTACCCCCAAAAAGTTATACAAATCGCCAATATACACTTACTACGGAAAATGCTTATAAAGTGCTTTTTTCCCTGCACTTACTACTGCATCAAGGCTTCACTTCCTGGATAAAATTGTGATGTCACGACCAGACTCCCAGAGCTGTGCGGGCTGTGGCTGCTGGAAAGAATGATGGCAGGGGGACACTGAGGGGGACACTGAGATTGTGCCAGCCTAATGCACAGACACTCTAGGCCACGCAAGTTTGACACAGGGCTGCAAGTTTAAAAGTTGCTTTTTAGGACAATAACTGCATCACCTGCTGAACAGACCCCAGGACAGATCTTGGATTAAAATCAGCTATATGAAGGTAAAAGTGGTTTGGGGTGGGCAGATTGTGGGCACAGAGTCACTTTAACTTCTTGAAACGTCAATTTGTAGTGAATTCTTATATAATATAAACAAGATAAGTGAACCCCAAACAGGAAAGTGTTAATTACTTTGTATGCCAAATCATGTTTCTGCCTAAGCCAATTACACACTGTGATGTTGACCAAATCACTTTATTCTCCTATGCTTTCTTTTGACACATACTTGAAAATGAGATGTCTATCATATACCTCAATAAAGCAAGAAAGATGAAGAGGTTCGATAGCACAAGTTATTGATGCATAAAGGAACCCAACACAAAGACTTCATTTTAGAGTAGGTAAAAATATTTTTTCATTGCTTTGATTTGCTGGAATATGTTAGACACCTTGCTTTTTTTTAGCGTCTTTGTTGAGTCATTCCTTGCAGCTTCAATGTTTTTAGATAATGTTACTTGCTGGTACCTTTTTTTTCCATATATAAAATTTTACCTATTGCAATTTTTTTTCCTTTTTTAAACCTATCAACAAAACACTACATATAAGATCCCCCTGGTTAATGGGTAAGCCTGTGAAAATTTCCACAAAGCACTTTACATGCAAGCATATTACAGACAGAAAAACGTGCATTCAAGATGCTTATCTGTGTGTGTGTGTGTGTGTGTGTGTGTGTGTGTGTGTGTGTATGGGGGGGGGCTTAGGCTGGAAAAATACATTTGACCTAGACACATCTCTGAGGGGAGCAGTGCTACGGTCTACCATGTGAACCTGTGCCCAGAGAGGGATGAAATAGTGGTTGAGGAGCAGTTATATGGGCAGAGGGTTCCAAACATTAATGGGTAGGCATGTCTGAAATAGGTCACACAAAACAGCCAGCAGAGGTGCTAAATCACGATCCACAGAAAAGTCTGGTCAGGATAGCCGAAGTTCAGGGGAGCCTGAACTATTGCTGTAAGCCAGGCCCCAAGCATGATGTCATTCATCACATGCTCTTAGGAGGAGCTATGCTGTTGAAGATCTAGAGCTAGAAATTTCTAGCCGTCCAGGCGATCAATGCAACTGACAACACTGTGGTACCCAATAGATAACAGTGATGTGGTGCACCAATCACTGTACTGCCCCCCTGGATGGCTACTGATTGGTGCTATAGGTGCAACACATTGCTACCATCTAGTGCAGTGCTTCTCAATTCCAGTCCTCAGGCCTCACCAACAGGTCATGTTTTGAGGCTATCCCATACAAAGATCACCTGTGATAATACCTGATGCATTGAGAAGCACTGATCTAGTGGATACTGCAGTGTTGTCAGGGGAAAGGAAAATCTCCTGTATTGCTCCTCTAGACGACTAGTGATTTATACATGACTTCATGGTTGAGTTGTGATGTCAGTGCATTGTATTCTTCTATCCCCCATGACTAGGCATTGACATCCCTTGCCCATCATTTGTATAAGAATAAATCTTGATGTTATCTCTTCTTTGTTAAGACATAATTATTTTACATTTAATAATGAATTTTTTCTTTAAATTTTTACCCACATTAGCAGAGTTGTATTTCGCATAGTGGGAAGAATTATAAATTTTTTCCTATTCAAATCCATTCTCCCCCGCCATACAATGGAATGTTCATTACATCAACAACATACTCATTGTATGGTCAGGAGAGGAGGCTGAAGTAAATTCCTTTCTTAACTACACCAATGACAACAATAATAATCTACAATTCACTAACCAGGAACAAAAGAAGGAAATTTCATTTTGGGAAATTTTACTTACAACTAATGACACTAAAAACACGATTAACACTTTATGCCTGCAGTGACCATCTAGTTCACACTGTGCGATTGATGCCGGTTGGGGAGCTTACACAAGTTTAAACATGGAATACCCCTGGAAGGGGTTTTCTGGAATATTATGACAATCGGGCACCTTGCTAGGGCTGTAGGTGACATGTTACTATCATATACTTACATGCCCCCCCCCCCCACAACAGCCGGATGCCAAGCCGCCCACTCTGCGCCACTGTCAGTGTTTTAGCAACATCCTGTTCCGCTCCCTCTGGAAATGGCCAGTTAGCATAGGCTCATATATTGTCTCTCCTGATTGTCCATTTCAAGAGGAAGTGGAATATCACAGGATGTTGCTAAAACACTGATAGCTGTGGGGGAGCATGACAGATAAGTATAGATTATTTACACGTGCCTACAGCCCCATCAGGATGCCTATTTATCATATTATCCCATACAACCCCTTTAAAGTGTCACTGTCGTTATAACTTTAAAAATCTAAATCAACAGTACATGTGATATAAAGCAACTTTGCAATATACATTCATTATTATTTTTTTTTGTTGTTGTCATGCTGTAAAACAAAGCTATACTTACCAGAAATCAAGGTCCAGTCTCCTGAAGGCAGATGTTTAGACTTGTCCTGGTTGTAAAACACAGATGAAAGACAGGAATTCTGGCCAGTACAGAGAGTCATGGCTCAATATGTCCATCAGTCACATGACTGCCTTCTTTCTGTTAGCGCTCAGATGACCTGAGAAACAAGGGACTTCCTGTTTTCTGACTCTTTGACAAAAAAAAACTGTCAGAAAACAAGAAGTACCCTGTTTTTCATGATAACTAGAAAAAAAAAAAAGAAAATGAATGTAAATTGGAAAACTTTCATATTAAGCTTATGTCACTCCTATATAAATATTCTGATTTAATTATAGGAGACAGTTTTTCACAATATGATCACTATCAATTTATCTTTATAATCACACCTTCCTGTAAATTAGTTTGTAATTGCATCTGAAAATGATGTTGTAATTAACAGCATACAAGTGTTCCAAGAAGTATTTGAGATTAGATAAGACCTGTGGCAATGCCTTCAGTTGTAGATAGGCCAATGCTAGGTATTTAATAATCTCCACTTTTTATGTTAGTACATGTAGTCATGTACTCTGTATCATTGAGTTTTGGGTAAAGCAGATTCTCAAAAACCCATATAGGGGCTGTATAAGGATTTTCCTGCTGGTGAAATCACACAGGATTTGGGGAGCACTTCTCACAGATTTGTCCAGCAGAAGAACAACACCTGCGCAGGATTATACCAGCTGGAAAATCCTCATACAGCCCAGACATCCCATCTAACAACTTAGACCTACTGCAATTGTCATAAAGTTAGTTGGTGGTTACTGTTGGCAAGAATTTATGCAGCGTCCAGGGTTGAAGTGGACCCATTGATGGTCACCCAGACACACTGTCAAGGTATTGCTGCTCTCTGGAAGAGACGGTAAGCCAAGATGCAAAACAATACAGGCAAACCACTGAGCTGGCTTCTTCAGTCTCTGACCCATAGCAAAAGAAGTTTTTTGTGCAAGGTAAAAGCCTAAGCTAACAGTCTTCTCTTAGGTCTCTGCAGGCCTGTGCTCTGGCCAAAGGGCTGGTGACCCAGGGGCTGTAGAGTCAGTGTCTTCTATTTTGCCAATTTGGTAATAAAATGGACAGCATTGCAGATGGGAGTGAGGGTACACAGCTTTATTAAAGCCACTCCAATTGTCCAATTGGACCCCCCCCCCCCCAAACCACTCGTACCTTCGGATAGCAGCTTTTAATCCAAGATCTGTCCTGGGGTCTGTTTGGCAGGTGATACAGTTATTGTCCTAAAAAACATCTTTTAAACTAGCAGCCCTGTGCCCAAAGGGCGTGGCTTAGAATATCTATGCCCTAACTTTGCACCACTCCTCCGTCCCTCCTCCCCACCCTCTTCATCATTAGGAATGCCACTGAAACATTTTCTCCTGTCTGAACATTACACAGGTGCCTTAACGATCCAGCCCATGTGCTGTGCTGACAAAGCTGAGGAATAGGAGACAATCTGCTTGGAGCATTCCTAATGATGAGGAGGGCGGGGAGGAGGGACAGAGAGATAGTGCTTTAACAGAGAGAGTCGATTTAACCCCTTAACGACTCAGGGCGTATATTTACGCATGTAGCCTGCGACTATTAGCGGGCATGGTCCGATCGCCGTGCTCGCTAATAAAGTAATCAGAGTTATGGCTCAGACTCTAAGATGGATCGAGTGGTTCTGCTGAAGACCGTCTGTCTCCCTAAGGCCCCGTTCCCACTGAGGAAAGGTAGCGGAATTCCGCAACGGAATTGTCCACCGCGGAATGCCGTTAGCCTACCGCTCATAATGGGAGTCTATGGGAGGCGCGCGCTCCTGCCCTGTCCGTGCTGAAGAATGAACATGTTCATTCTTCAGCGCGTACAGAGCAGGAGCGCGCCTCCCATAGACTCCCATTATGAGCGGGAGGCTAACGGCATTCCGCGGCGGACAATTCTGTTGCGGAATTCCGCTACCTTTCCTCAGTGGGAACGGGGCCTAAGTACTTGTACATATTTGGGGCTGCCCCAATATGGATTGACAAGAAAGACTTTAAAAGCATTAAGTTGGTATTGAACTTTTTAATATGGGGACGTAAGCGGGTTAGAATTAGATTGGAGTTGTTGACCTCTCCAAAGGACAAAGGAGGCTTCGGCCTCTCTTCAATGGAGTTATATTTTCTGGCCTCTCAGGCCTATTGGTTATTGGAGTGGAGGGACAATCCCTTTTTTCTTCATCTGAGTCAGGAGGCTGGAAACACTCAGATGGACATATTTCAGATGTTGGATTCCGGACTCCTTAGGGATAGAACAAGAGCAGAATGGCCTATGGTACAAGCCTTAGTTAAAACTTGGGGTGAAATGAGAAGGCTCTTGAATATTAGGGGTTTCTGCAATTTCTCCCCTTTATGGGACCATAACCAGCTATTGGAAGTAAAAAGTTTAACATTAGCACAAGAGTTTTTGCTTTTTGGAGTGAGTTTAATAACCAATGTTGTCGTGGCGGGGAAAGTAAAGTCATGGGATCAGTTTAGAGCAGATTACGATCTCAGTGAATCCCACTGGTTTCATTTCTTAAGGCTGTCCAGTGCCTTCAAGGCTGACTTGCGACGTATAGATTACAAGCTTATAGCTAATTTAACACTCGATAAGCTGCGCGGGGCTGGATCTAATTATAGAGGCGTGTCAATGTTGTATAGATGCTTCCTTCAGGAGAGGGAGGTGTCTTTTGGTAGTCAGAGGGTATTTGAGGCTGAGTTGGGAGGGAGAGTGAATTGGCCCGTAGTCTATCGTAATATCAGAAAAGTAGCACCGTCGGGGAGTCATCAGTTGATTCAGTTCAATATAGTTCATAGACTGTATTACACACCTGCCTTTTTGTTTAAAATTAAAAAAAAGAAGAGATAATTTATGTCCAAGGTGTCTAGGGGACACGGGAGACCTGGTACATATGCTCTGGTCCCGTGATGTCCTTAAGCGGTTCTGGTCGGAAGTACTACAGAAAATAAAGGTCAGCACTGGGATAACGGGGGATATGGCTATATTGGGGGACACTTCTAGTTTGTCAACCAATATATCAGGGAAGTTAAAAAAGAGATTATTGAGATAGATTTTCTGTGCGAAACTGCTTATTATGAGAAAATGGATTTCTCCCCTGCCCCCTAGCTTGGTGGAATGGGAGCATGTCGTAAAACAATATGAGTGCGACAAGGGATAGAGTATGTGCATAGTCTTGGCACAGGGTCATCCCCCCCCCCCCCACACCTTCTTTCAAATAATTTTCCTTTTTTTTGTAAGATAGTCTCTATGTGCTTGGACCTCGGGTAGGGTTGGGATGGGCGGTCCATTGGAGAGGTGGGAGGGAAGGATAGTGGGGTATAAATAGGGTCATAAGTTGGAAATTTATAATAATAATATGTTTAAGAGGGGGAAGGGTAACAGTGGGAGGAGGGTGGGGGGGAGGGTTTAGTCAGGAAGGGATGGAAGGAGGAAGGGAAAATATCAAGTAAATATTGGAAAAGAATAGGGAGATTGAATTATAGAAGCCGGTAAGAGGGAGAGATGGGGCGGCAAGAATTTGTGAACGGGGGGCCACCCCGCTGGGCACCGTATGATCGAGGTAGAATTAGTCCCAGACGGGGTAGATAAATGGGAGGGGGCTCCGGGACAGCCCGGTTGCGCAATATACGGAGGGGGCACTGACCTAGATAGTATAGAAGGAATGAACTCGTAGAGAGCGAAATGGGGATATCTGAATAATATATATGTATAAGAGTCTGGAAGTGGGACATAATATTTCGGTGTTTGAGCCAGAGAAGTGTGTGCTATGACCTGACCTCCCCGCGCGGTCCGTCTGGTCATTATAGATGGCTGGGGAAGATCGCCGGGGGAGGATCGGGGCGGTGTGAGAGGCTCAGCTAGCGCTGTGTCGCGGGCACCAGGAATGAAGTGGAAAGAAAAGCAGACTTAATGGTGTTGAGGCTCCTTGATAAGGAGTATGAAGATCAGAAAGTTTTGCTGGTTTGGATGTTTTGGTAGTGCAGGCTTCCAGTCGAGGTCCCAATAAATATAGTTTAAGAAAAAGATCAAGTAATAGGAAATAAAGACAATGGTGAGGAAAAGCTGTGCCCCTTCCTTCGGAGTGCGACCAGGCTGTCGAGGAGCCAATGTTGCAGTATAATCTTTAGGGGTGGTGATGAGAAAGGGGCAAAGAAAGAATAGAGATAAATGCTATAGTTAATGGAATTCGGGTGCCCAGGGGGATGGGCCCTCGGGTATAAAAGGAGTAACTGATTGGAATTTGTGTTGTCCCGTGAATCCTGTGCTGGGAGATGTCTATGGAAGTGTTTACAATGATACCTTGATGAGTTGAGGCTGCTGCCTGGATCGCCCCTCTGTGCCCGGATCGTTTTATTGTATTGATGATTATGTGTTCTTTTTTTAAGACGGTATGGAAAATAAAAAATTTATATAATAAAAAAATAAAATAAAATAAAGTAATCAGATGCAACTGTCAAAGTTGACAGCTGCATCTGATTACTTAGGCAGCCCGATCCGTTGTGGTCTAGTGGCGGAGATCGCCCCCCAGGACGTTGTCCTGCAGGAGCAATCTCCGTGTCTGCTGCCGGCCGGGGTCTGTGCCGTAATGGCGCTGATCCTGGCTCGGCACTCGGTTGCTTCCGGCTTCAGCAGCCGAAAGCAATCAAGTACCTATCTCATTGATCTATGCTGCATTACTATACAGCATAGATGTTAGTGTAGGGACAGGGAAACACAAGGACAGGTGAGCCCTGAAGCTGGCACCCGCCCCGCTGCCACTACCTGCTTGCCTCAGAAGCTCTAATAGCAACGGACAACTGGACGGCAGTCCCTGATCTGACTGAGTGGAACACAGAACAAAACAAGACAATACACAACACAATAAAGGGAAAGTCAGGAGTCCAAGTCAAAACCAACCGAGCAGCAAAGTACAAAAATCATGGCCAGAGGGGAAGTCAAAGGGTTAATAGCCAAAGTCAGGTAACCAGAGAATAAATGCAGGAAACGCTAGGTCAAGTAAACTAGGAGCTAGATACTATCACCGGCGCTGAATCTGGGCAGAATGGAAATACTTATAGGACCTGGAGTCCCAGCCCAGATACTGACAGCTAACTGGAAGAGCCAACTGTCAGTCCAATCACCATGATAGCAAACACCAGTGCTGATTCAGCCAGGGAGAGCACACTTGCCACTGCTACAACATGGAGCAGCAGAGCTGAGTATAGCAAAAACCATGAGTGTTCAAGTTGCTATGGACGCCGAGCCGAGCGCATGGCCCGAGTCCTAACAATAGATCTCAATGAGAGATCAGTTTGCTTATCCTAGAAGTACCCCAGGGGGGCTTCTAGTATAAGTGTAAACGAAAAAAAAAAAGTGTTATTATTAGTAAAAAAAAAAAAAACCTCGCCTAATAAAAGTTTGAATCACCCCCTTTTTCCATGTTATAAATAAAAATAAATAATTAATTAAATAAGTAAACAAACATGTTTTCTATCGTTGCGTGCGTAATTGCCCGAACTATCAATTTATCACATTCCTGATCTCGCACGGTAAAGTGCCAAATTGCGCATTTTTGGTCGCATCAAATACAGAAAAATTGTAATAAAAAGCGATCAAAAAGTCACATACTGTATGTGCAGTCAAGGACAGAAAGAACACATCATGGGGCAAAAAATGACACCTCACACAGCCCCATAGACTAAAAGATAAAAGCGCTATAAGCCTGGGAATGGGGGGATTTTAACCCCTTCACGTCAGCCATCTGTATATATACGTTCCTATTGCACATGCCCCGTGCAGTAGGAATGTACATATACGTTCCTGACTGACAGGGGCTTTGTGATGAGAACGGGATCGCTGCAGGGACAGCGATCCCGCTCTCATCTGTGTACAGCACCGGAGATAATGAGGATCAGCTGCGATCCCGCAGCTGACCCCCATTAACCCCTTAGTGACCGCCGAAACGGCGGTCACTAATGGGCCGGTGCCGCCGCTGTATTTCATCTCCCCCCACCGTGAATCCATGGTGGGGGGAGATGAAATAAGTAAAAATCAGACCCCAGATCAGCCCCCTAGTGCCCCAGTCACTAACCCCCCCTCCCGCGGCGGCCATCGGATCCAAGATGGCCGCCGCGATCACTGTGAACAGACTAATGTCTGTTCACAGTGATCAAGCAAGAAAAATGAATGAAAGCCCCATGCTCTCCGCCACCGGAGGTAGCGGAGAGCATGGGGCAGTCATCGGGACCCCCCCTGTGGGGTCCCGGTACAAGCGATCAGCGGTATATACTATATACCGCTGATCGCTTGTGCCATGTGCCGCCGGCACTTTTTATCCCCTGTCACCATGAATGATTGGTGACAGGGGATAAAAAGTGATGTCCCCCCACCCCCCAAGTCGCCCCCCACCCCCCCTGTCACCCCCGTCCCCCAGTCACCCCCCCTTCCCCATATACTCACCGGATCCACGGAGCTCCTTCCTCCTCGACGTCCTGGCTGGTTATGAAGTGCGCATGCGCTCCACAACCAGCCAAGCTCTGAAAATTTAAAGTGACAGAGACCAATTTGGTCTCTGTCACTGAACTATGATTACTGTGATAGAAAATATCACAGTAATCATAGTAATACAGTGAAAATGAATGTATAAAGTACAAAAAGTGACAAACATACAAAAAAATAAAACACACACTTTTTATTATAGTAATAATTACAGTTTACTCCCAAATTACCCCTAACCCCCCCCCAGATTACCCGTAACCACCGCAGGTTGCCCGTAACCACCGCACGTTGCCCGTAACCACCCCAGGTTGTCCGTAATCACGTCAGATTGCACGTAACCCCCCAGATTACCCGTAACCACCGCACGTTGCCCATAACCACCGCACGTTGCCCGTAACCACCGCACGTTGCCTGTAACCACCACACGTTGCCAGTGACCCCCTCCAGATTGTCCGTAATCACCCCAGATTGCCTGTAACCACCCCAAATTACATGTAACCCCCCCAGATTAGCTATAAGCACTTCACTCTATCCGTAACAATTCTAGATTGTCTGTAACCCCTCCAGGTTGCCCCTAACCACCGCAGGTCGGGCATAACCACCGCAGGTTGGGCATAACCACCCCAGATTGCCCGTAATCATGCCAGATTACATGTAACCCCCCAGATTGCACGCAACCACCGCAGGTTGCCTCTGACCACCGCACCTTGCCTCTGACCACCGCACGTCGCCTCTGACCACCGTACGTCGCCTCTGACCACCGCACGTCGCCTCTGACCACCGCACGTCGCCTATGACCACCGCACGTCGCCTATGACCACCGCACCTTGCCTCTGACCACCGCACGTCGCCTATGACCACCGCACATCGCCTATGACCACCGCACCTTGCATCTGACCACCGCACCTTGCCTCTGAACACTGCACCTTGCCTCTAACCACCCCAAATTGCCAGTGACCCCCTCCAGATTGCCCGTAACTACGCCAGATTACAGGTACCCACCTCAGATTACCTATTAGCACTTCAGTTTATCCGTAACCACAGCAGGTTTCCTGTAACCACCCCAGATTGTCCGCAACCACCCCAGATTGTCCGTAACCACAGCAGGTTGCCTGTAACCATACCAGATTGTCTGTAACCACAGCAGGTTGTCCGTATTCACCCCACGTTGCCCATAACCACCCCAGGTTGCCTCTAACCACCCCAGGTTGCCTCTAACCACACCAGGTTGCCTGTAACCACCCCAAGTTGCCGTAACCACAGCAGGTTGCCTGTGACCACCCCATGTTGATCGTATCCACCCCAGATTATCCGTAACCACCCCAGATTACCCGTAACCACCCCAGACTGCCCGTAACCACCCCAGACTGCCCGTAACCACCTCAGACTGCCCGAAACCACCTCTAGATTACCCGGAACCACCCCAGATTACCCGTAACCACCCCACATTACCTGTAATCTAATTTTTTTTATTGTATTTTAGTAACTGCGCTATTCTAATAACTGTTACTAGCTGCGGTTTTGCTCCAGCAAATTGGCGCTCCTTCCCTTCTGAGCCCTGCTGTGTGCCCATACAGTGGTTTATGCCCACATATGGGGTACCGTTGTACTCAGGAGAACCTGCGTTACAGATTTTGGGGTACATTTTTTATCCTGTTCCTTGTGAAATTTAGAAATTTCAAACTAAACCAACATATTATTGGAAAAATTCAAGTTTTTCATTTTTACTGGCCAATTTTGAATACTTTCCTCTAATACCTGTGGGGCCAAAATGCTCATCCTACCCCAATATGAATTCTTTGAGGGGTGTACTTTCCGAAATGGGGTGACTTTTGGGGGGATTCTATTCTGTAGACACTACAGGGGCGCTGCAAATGCACCTGGTGCTCAGAAACTTCTTCAGAAAAATCTGCAGAGAAAATGCTAATTGGCGCTCCTTCCCTTCTGAGCCCGGCTGTGTGCCCATACAGTGGTTTATGCCCACATATGGGGTACCGTTCTACTCAGGAGACCCTGCGTTACAGATTTTGGGGTGACTTTTCTCTCCTGTTCCTCGTGAAATTGAGAAATTTCCAACTAAAGGAACATATTATTGGAAAAATTCGAGTTTTTCATTTTTACTGTCTACTTTTGAATACTTTCCTCTAATACCTGTGGGGTCAAAATGCTCACCACACACCAAGATGAATTCTTTGAGGGGTGCACTTTCCAAAATGGGGTGACTTATGGCGAGATTTTACTCCGCTGGCACTACAGGGGCACTGCAAACCCACCTGGCGCTCAGAAACTTCTTCAGCAAAATCTGCATTGAAAAAGCTAATTGGCGCTCCTTTCCTTCTGAGCCCTGCTGTGTGCCCATGCAGTGGTTTATGCTCACATATGAGGTACCTTTTTACACAGGAGAACCTGCGTTACAAATTTTGGGGTACTTTTTTTCTCTTGTTCCTCGTGAAATTGAGAAATTTCAAACTAAACGAACATATTATTGGGAAAATTTGAGTTTTTCATTTTTACTGTCTACTTTTGAATACTTTCCTCTAATACCTGTGGGGTCAAAATGCTCATCACACCCCAAAATGAATTCTTTGAGGGGTGCACTTTCCAAAATGGGGTGACTTATGGCGAGATTTTACTCCGCTGGCACTGCGAACCCACCTGGCGCTCGGAAACTTCTTCAGCAAAATCTGCATTGAAAAAGCTAATTGGCGCTCCTTCCCTTCTGAGCCCCGCTGTGTGCCCATGCAGTGGTTTATGCTCACATATGAGGTACCGTTGTACTCATGAGAACCTGCGTTACAAATTTTGGGGTACTTTTTTTCTCTTGTTCCTCGTGAAATTGAAAAATTTCAAACTAAAGGAACATATTATTGGAAAAAAATTGAGTTTTTCATTTTTACTGTCTAATTTTGAATATTTTCCTCTAACACCTGTGGGGTCAAATTGCTCATCCTACCCCAAGATGAATTCTTTGAGGGGTGTACTTTCCAAAATGGGGTGACTTATGGGGTTTTTTTCTCTCTGCTGACACTACAGGGGCACTGCAAATGCACCTGGCGCTCGGAAACTTCTTCAGCAAAATCTGCAATGGAAAAGCTAATTGGCGCTCCTTCCCTTCTGAGCCCCGCTGTGTGCCCATGCAGTGGTTTACGCCCACATATGGGGTACCGTAGTACTCAAGAGAACATGTGTTACAAATTTTGGGGTGCTTTTTCTCTCATGTTCCTTTTGAAAATGAGAAACTTTAATCTAAATGTATATATTATTGGAAAATTTTGTAACCAAAACTACGGCTGTAGAATTACGATCGTACGGGCTCTTCGTGAAACTACTACGTTGTTTTATTTTGCTTCCTAGCATGTTTATAAGCGGGATGAAACAGGTCATTTACTTTAAATACTGCGCCCAGCCCGAAAAACCACTCAAATTTTTTACATCAAAATCAAGTTTAATTCAGCAGATATAAGTTTTACGTTCGCGGCCGCATTGAAATCCATGGCCGATGTTGCAGCATTACCGGCCGGAAATAATTGATATGTTCATTTTTCACGGGGACGTATAAACAACGGCCGTTATCTGATACATAGTGTGCATTAAACGGCCGTAGTTACATTGCATTGCAGTCATAATAGGGAACCTCAAAACAACGGCCGTAGTCTTACGTCGAGGACTACGGTTGTTGTTTTACGTAGTGTGAACATAGCCCAAAAATGCAAGTTTGCTCTGTCCTTGAGGGGTTCATTGTGACTCATTTTTCCAATATCGGTTCCATCACCTGAAAATTGGAGTAAACACCTCCAGGAACACATTAGAGATGCCAGAACTATGATGTTATCAATATGATGCGATCTCTAATGTGATATTACCATGGAGATTTATCTCACTTCAGATTGGAGCGACTGGAGTATTAACCCCTTAAGGACCGGGTCAGTTTGAATTTTTGCACTTTTTTTTTTTTCCTCCTTGTGCTTAAAAGGCCATAGCACTTGCATTTTTTCACCTAGAAACCCACATGAGCTTCTATTTTGTGCGCCACTAATTGTACTTTGCAATAATAGACTGTATTTTTTCATAAAGTACACTGCAAAACAAAAAAAAAAAAAATTCAAAGTGTGGTGAAATTGTAAAAAACCCCCCACATTTCTTTTATTTGGGGGGTATTTGTTTTTACGCCGTTCGCTCTGGGGTAAAACTGACTTGTTATACATTACAACGATATTTAATTTTATCTGATGGCTTGTAAAAAATTCAAACCATTGATGACAAATATATGTTCCTTAAAATCGCTCTATTCCTATGCTTATAGCGCTTTTATCCTCTGGTCTATGGGGCTGTGTAAGGTGTCATTTTTTGCTCCATAATGTGTTCTTTCTATCGATTTCTTGATTGCGCATATGCGACTTTTTGATAGCTTTTATTACAATTTTTCTGGATTTGATGCGACCAAAAATCGCACTTTGTGTTTTTTTTACGCTTACGCTGTTTACTGTGCGAGATCAGGAATGTGATGAATCAATAGTTCGGGCGATAACGCATGCAACGATACCAAATATGTTTATTTACTTATTTTTATTTATAACATGGGAAAAGAGGGGTGTTTCAAACTTTATTTGGGGAGGGGGCTTTTTATTAATAATAACACTTTTTTTTAACACATATACTAGAAGCCCCTGGGGGACTTCTAGTATATGCACACTAATATCTCATTGAGATCTATGCTGTATAGTTATACAGCTTAGAGCCGGAAGCCGGAAGCAATCAAGTGCCGAGCCGGGATCAGCACCATTACAGCGTAGACACCCGGAGGTAACGGTCGTGCTGATCGCTCCTCCGGGACAATGTCCCGGGGGGCGATCCACCCCTCTAGACACCAGGAATGTGGACAGCCCGCATTTTAAATGCAACTGTAAACTTCTGACAGCTGCATTTAAAATGCTGATTAGCGGGCACGGCGATCGGTCTTGGGCTACATGCCACACCCGGGACCGCGGTGGTTCAGAGCAGGGTCGCTGCGCAGCCCCCCTCTGAAGTCCCCGAGGCGACCACAGGGCGTAAATATATGCCCTATGTCGTTAAGGGGTTAAAAACAGATTGTTATTATCTTTTATTAGAGGGGTTTATTTTGTGGACATCTTTAAAATATAGCAGTTGCTATTTGCTCTATATGCCTATGGTGGATACTGGGGGGGTGGGGCTTGTTCATATGCTCCTCTGTGTCAGCCTTCTTATGAACAGAAACACCACAGAGCAGGGCAGCCCAGCCTGGAGGAGAAAAGTCTGATTTTAGCTCTATGAGGTACACAGGGAGCTGCTGTAAGTATATGCAGTGAGTACACTTACTAATACTGTACACTGAACTTTTTTAATATAAAGTGGCCAATCCCTTTAAGCAATTTTATTATTAAATAACTATATAAAAAAAACAGAATGCAGACCTATGCACCAACTTTTTTCTGCAATAAATTATTATACATCTGGAATATCTTTAGAAAACTATACAAGTTAAACCAGAAAATGTATTTTTGCATAGAAATATTAATAATAATAAAAGTATCATGTATTGAAAATCACTTTTACCATTTAGCATTTACAGCCCCTGGATATCATTTAGAAAAATCATTTCACTTTTCCAAAGAACAGCCAACTTGTTGGCAATAAAGCGTGTGGCAATTGAAGCAATAAGTAATGATAGCAGCTGAATGGACACCAGGATCGTTCTGCTTCATCACTTCATCACAACACAAAGCCAGTAAAATAGATAGAAGTCAAGGCACACTGGCTATAACACTACATGGCATAGAAAATTATTTGCTGCACAGTCTGTTCTGACTGTTGCAAATAATCTCATTCTACTAGATTACAAAATGGCCCTTGGAAATATAGTTACTGGTTTTTTTTTTGTATAACTTATGTGTTATATCTGTTGGGGAAAAAGAATTCTCATTTAATGCTGATATACAGAATAAGGCCATGTTCACATAGCAAAAGAGACCGGCCAGTCCGTGACCCGGACAGTCTCTGAAAAGATGATGCTGGCCGGTACAGCAGTACCGTCCGGATGATCTTTCACGCCGCAGGGTTCCGATGCGGGTGCATCCATGCGCGCCCACATCAGAACTCGCCACTCGCTTCATAGTGTGCACTGACACGGTTTTCTACAGCTGCTATTTAGTGAATAGCGGCCGCAGAAAACTACATGTCCATTTTTTGCGCCACGAGGGATCCCAGCCATAGCGTGTACTATGTGAATACGCTCCGACCAGGATCCCATAGAAGACTATGCAACCTACCTCTTCGTAAAAAGTACGGACATTGTTGCCAATTGCAACAATGGCCGTACTTTTACGAAAAGATACGTTGTGTGAACATAGCCTAAATCTGCAATATTAAGGTTGGAAAATCTATGCAAATCAGACCGATTCTAAAGAAAACATTAATACTTATTGTATTTTAAAGACTTAATAGCTGATTTACTGATATACTTGGGTATCTTTGCCATTGACAATAAAAGGAATGTCAGTGTGCACTCACAGCACACAAGTCTTGGGAAGCCATTTTTGAGATTACAGGGGTCCTGGCAGTCAGATCTTTTGTACTCGTACTCTTATCCCATATCCTGTTGATAAAAGATACATCCACATCCTTAGGCTATGTTCACACTACGGCCGTAGTTCTCGCCGTAGTTCTCGCCGCAAAACTACGGCCATAGTTTTGAGGAGTTGAACAATGCCTTATTTGCAATGGGATCCTGGCCCGAGCGTACACACATCATACACGCTCTGGCTGGGATCCCATGCGGCGCCGGAAAAAACTGACATGTCAGTTTTCTGAGGCCGGAATTCAGTGAATTTCGGCCGTAGAAAGACCTGTCAGTTCAAACAGTGAAGCAAGTGGCTCTGGCCGCTTGTTTCACTGTGGGCTATGGGAAGCTCTGATGCGGGCGCGCGATGATGCGCACGCATCAGAGCTCCGTGGCCGGAAAGATCACCCGGCCGGGCTCCAGGGTCACGGAACGGCCGGGTGTTCGCGTAATGTGAACATAGCCTTATACTGAAACAGAAGGCCACAACAGAAAAGGGTCAGCTTTAGGGACTCTGTTCCCCCCTTCCCCCTGTTTTTTTTTAGGTACAACGCGTATGAGTGTTAAAAAAATATATAATTTAATAATGGGACGACAGTATTTCAAAAAAGGGAACTGTGTGTAGTCAGAATAAATGTTATGCTAAACTAGTAGATGCAGCTTCAGAAAATTAAAAAAAATTAAAAAGTTCTAATATAAATATTAACTATTAATAATAAATATTAGTTAGTAAGTTCAGGTTTATAATACATTAGTTAACGTTATAAGTAAAGTGGCCAACCTATTTCTATGAATATTATTTAACAGGTTTTAATCAAGTTGCCTTATTTACAGCAACAATAACACCAGAAATAATGCTATTTTTGTTGTCAAAAAGCAACATAACCAGACAGAACAGCGGGGACTTGGTTGAAAAAATACCCAGTTGAGTCATTCATATGACCACCTACTAATATCCAGAGTAGCCACTGTGTGCTGCACGGAAAACAGCTGGATGCGCTGGGGGTGACTTCATAAGGTCCTGGTAGGTTGTTTAAGTATCTGGAGACAAGCTGATCACAGTGCCTCCCACGCCTGACAGAGAGTGTGTGTGTGGGAGGATCTATAGAGAGTTGATGGTCTCCAAGCTCCTGTATGAATGCACAAAATGCATCAACATTCAGTGTACTCTCTCCTATTAGGAATATAAAAGTAAGCTTAATTACAGAAGTGATTTTTTTAAATTATATATAAAAAGAAGCACCTTTAACATAGTCCATTTTGATACCAACATTTGTAATCTGTTTACGTAGTGAATATATGAACATGTAATATATATACATCATTGTAAACTTGATCTCTTCAGTATTAAAATAAATGTGCAGGAAAAAAAAGTCACTATTTAAATGACTTTTGGATATTTTCTGAAATGTCATTTAAATTGTTCCACTTGGGCCAGAGGATGTCATTTATTGTTAAATAAAATGAAAAAGGAAATAGTCTGTATAAGATATCTAGGGAGCTGAGGCCTGCGCAGGTCTTTGAAAGGATAAAAAGGATATCACTTGTTGAAGTATGACTTATGCTGAATTTGGAGCAATCAATGGATACAGAAATGACTGATGTTCAGACACTGTATTGATTTCAAAAGAAGATTTCTTTGCTAAGTTCTGAAGTGACTTTTAAAGCTCTTAGTAAATGCAGCAGCTTCTTTTGATCTATAGCAAATTTCCGGTGTGGGGGGTAGTAAGTGAAATGTTTTGCAAAGATTTATTCAAAGATTAAATTTTTGACAAAAAGAGCAGAAAAGATTTTAGAATGCGCGCATACGTTCTTGTAAGGTGTTTACCTAAAGTAGTATTCACATCTCAACTAATATAATTAAATGTGTAGAGCTCCTCTTCTCCTGATATGGCTGCTCTGTCTTTCCCATTGTTGACAAATTGATGTCTAGGTTACTGACCATCACTCTGCTCTTGCTTGTTGGTGTATATAAAGCTATTATTTAGATGTATAGACATATGGGGGGGATTTATCAACCCCCTACATCTTCAGTTTGGTGTTAAAAAAAGTTGCAAATTCTTGCCCAAGTTTCTGTTTGAACTTTATTTGCACCTTTTTGCATTTTGCACTGGCCCCAAGTTTAGGAAGTGGGTGGAGTTTTGCCAGATTTATTACAATATAGCATATATTGTAATATTGTAACAGACGTGTTGGTTAGTAAACATGTGCCTAACCGCACTATGTAGATGCAGTCCCATACCAAGCCGCTTGACTTGGAAATCAAAGCATACAAAAAATAGCCAGGACGCAATAGCTTCTTCTCAAAAATTCTTTTCTTTGTTAATTTTCTTTTGCAATACAAACTTTCACATTATATAATGTATAAACAAAACATCACCACAGTGCCCAGGAATCAGGAGAATCCAATGTCTTCACCGCAGCGCTGGTAAGCTCCATTCCTCTAATGAGACTTTCACTCTCAACAGAATGTAGAATGATGACAACTGAGTGTGCTACGTTTCGGGGTCCGCCCCCTTTTTCAAGCTTGACAAAGGGGCGGACCCCGAAACGTAACTTCCCACAACAACCAATCACAACTCCTCTTTCATTTTTTCAGAGCTGTAAGCTGAGCTGTGATTGGCTCCTGTTTACACCAGTGTAGATTTTACACCTTTGATAAATCTCCCCCACTGGTTCTATAATGCATAGTACTGTACTGTTTCTGTAATGTAAGGGGTATTCTTACATCAAGTAACAACAACAAAAAAGGCATTAAAAGCATACAGTATTGTTTTCCTGTCGGCCCCAGTTCTAAATCCAAAAGAACAGCCAGTGAGTCAGTTAGTGTACAGCAGCTGTTGTATTAATCTCTGTCTGCTCCTCTGCCTGCGGCATTGTTTAGCAAAAAGGCAGCATGTTGTAAACACACCTCATTTTTCTCTACATGTCCCAAAAGGAGATATATCTCTGTGTATGAAGGGAAGATGGTGATGTTAGCTGCAGTGGCTGGTCAAAGCCGGTGATACATGATCTCAGAAACAAGATTTAGATAAGCCTCCTGAAACTGTTTATTCCTGTGTTTAGTCTCTTTATTTCAACCAGCACAAGTCAGAAAATCTGCCTTCAGGAGACTGGACCTGGATTTCTGGTAAGTTCAGCTTTGTTTTACAGCATGATAACAACAAAATAATTAATGTAAATTGCAAACTTAATTTATTTCACATCTACTGTTGGTTTAGATTCTGAAAGTTATAATGCCAATCAATCTTTAAGTAAAGCACCAGTGAAAGAAGTGAACAGTCTAATTGTCCACTCAATAGCATACAGAAGATTCACTGATGATCTTTTCCAATTCCAATAAAACTCATAATTCAATTAATGGAATGTGTAATTTATTATGTATAAAGTGGTGAACATCCTTTCAGTTCATGCTTCTGAATGCTTGTTATAGTGCACATAATTAAACAAATGTCTAACTAATGACCTAAATACTGCAGCCTCCTATGGAGATCTATATTTAATTAAGTGGAGCACATGACCATTGCTTTATTATTGATCTTAGTTAACGCTGACTGTATTAATGAACGATAATATTTGATAAGGTTCATAAAAACCACACACACGCACGCACACACATTACATTCTTAAAAAGGTTTTCTGGGGCCTAGAATAAAAATTGGTTTACTGAAAGGGTGCCTGTTACTATGGTTGGGGCTACTAAACCACCAAGCATATCTTAATGCAGCTGATGTGCAGTGTCTTAAAGCTGCCTATAGTAATGTTGCTTGTTCACTTGTCCTTACCTTTAATAACATTTAGCTTACCAGAGATACTGTAAGTTTAGAACCAGTCTTCAGCAGCTACAGGCACATATGCATCACACTGATGATGTCAACGACATTACATCAAGCTTTACTACTTATATGGAATGAAATCATCTGTGTACAATCCATACTTCATTGGTGGAAACGTGCATGTTCCCGAATTGCTGGAGACAAGTCCTGGACTCATCTCCTCTCGTAAGTAAATGTGAATAAATTTAAGAACATAGGAACAAGCAATCTACCAAAGATGGCGCCCCCAGGTGGCCAATGGTACCAACACAGGGATAAGTGAACAGGAGAAAAAGAGAGGTCAGACAGGCAAAGTAAAACCCAAACATGGAAGGAAGGGTAATAACTAGTTACACATGCTAAAGGGTCAAAATCATACAGTCAGATAGGAAAAATAGGTCATAAAGGCTAGGTCAATACTGTGAGGTTACTTCAGGTCCAAGTTGTCAGGTAAAGGTGGGGTCAAATGTTGGCTGGATACCAGAAGAGCTGAGTACAGAAGAAGTTTCAGAGAGGTTCATAGACTAATCACAGGTTTAGATGTACTCCAGCTGGAGACTGAAATATACAGGGTAAGAAGGCATGGGATGACCACGTTGAACCCTATTGGCTGTAGAAGCTATTTTTCAATGGTTATGAAAAATCGGAGGGGTCCTGACAAAGACACATGCCTATGTTCCCCTAAATGGTGTCAATACCCCTGTCTTGCAGTGTTGTTTTCTACCCGTAAATGATGATGATCATTACATTGTTGGTCTCCCTGAGGTCCTCTGTCTTCGTCAGTTGGCTTCTACAGCTGATGTTTCATAGATGAAGAATTACCCTTCTGGTGATGGTTCCTAACTTTTCTATCTTGTAGTTTTCTTTTGTGTATACAATTTCACATTATTTTTTATGAATTTATTTGACCAATATCATACTATTTTCTACTATTTTAAATAAAATTGCATTGTTTCTTAATATATAGCCTTCTTTAAAGACATATCCAAGCCTGTTTGATAAAACTTGGCAAAATCGCAGCTTAGATATGGCGACTGACCCTTATAATCAAGTACAAAACAGAATATAAAATCTATAGTCAGAAAAACAAAAAGGAATTTTTAACCAGCCAAAAATATATATTATTTTCCAATCTTTCATGCATGTAAGTTTTTTCCATTTGCCAATACTGCAAACTTGTGGTTCCTCCAAAACTAAATGGGTAACCCACCATGTTTAGTAGTGTAATATGAAAAGTAATGACATGTTTCGGCAATAATAAGAAGTTTATAATATCGCCATTTGCACAATTAATTTCTACAGTGATTTGCAATAATTTCAGTGTACTATGTATTCTTCTTTAGTTCTGTTTGTGGATCATTAGGAGATCTTAGGGGGTCAACTTTAATTTTAAAAAAATTCTTCTCGAGTTCCTGTTCCTTCTGAAACAGTTACCAGGAATGTTACATAGTAAATTATTCATGGTAAACTGTACATTTGGATGAAATAAATAGATTTAGAAAGTGAATATCTTAAATATTCACAATTCCTCCCAGCTACTGAGCAAAATCTCCACAAGCTGCCCATTGATTATTTATGAGTGCATGATATTGTATTGTATATTAAAAGTGACCTGAGTTTTACCCATTATTTCCTTGGTTTGAAAATAACAAATCTCTTAATAACACAACTTAACCTGAGTTTCTTTCACATGCACAGAATGCAAAGCACTGGAAGCACTGTATATGGAGCGCTACTTCTTATGAAGCACTATCCGTGCTTTGTGGTAATAATTATTAAAGTATAGTCATTATTTTGGCACTCAGGTAATGTTTTTCACTACATTGCCACATTTAATTAATAAACACTATGGGGGGCATTTATTAAGTCCGTTTTTTTTTTTACGCCGGACTTAAAAATGCCCCCGCGGGGGGCGTGGCCTGCATCTGAGGAGACCGGACGCGTTCTTGCAGAGCTCCGTCCTCAGCTACAAACAAACGTTTCCTGCTTTGCTTATTCAACTGGATTGCCACCGGGAGACCTCGGGAACTCCTCCACGATACCGGGATGCGACATACATCTAAAAAGGCATCGGCAGCCGCCAGAAAAAAGGCAAGGGCCTCGGTTCCCGCAGCGCCGGCTTTTCAAGATGGCGCCGGCTCCCTCCCGAACTCACTTATCAATGCCATAATAGCCAGTGCGGTGGAGCCGTGGGAGGACTCCCCTGCACCCGATCGTGAAGATCTATGCTGGGAGGTGAGTCTTGAAGGCTTATCACCTACTAAGGCAGAGAAACGGAGAAGGTGGAAGATTAAAATTACTGAGGCGGCTAAGCAGCGATTAGCGGAAGAAGCGGACCAAGCTTTGAAAGCTAGGTCATGCTCTGACTTATGTCTCCCTACTTTGTTTGACGATGCTTCTAACTCTGATACTGCCGACTGTCTTACCCAGCCGACTGGAGACATGGACGCTACTCAAGCAAACCGAGATGCCCTAGTGTCTCTCCCTGCTTCGGTATCTAGCACTCTCTCTCCTCTGGCGGTGCCGTTTACTACTGTGCCTTCTTTACACCTGTCTGGTGACATGGACGGCTCTGCTCCTCACTGCCTCTCAACGTGCACTACTACCTCGGTTTCTCCACGACGCTTGACAGCACAGGTACCCAATGTTTTCACAAATTCCAACACAACTTCCTCTCCTTTAGATGCTGTTAATCATGACCTTACTAGACACTTGGATTTTCTCCTCGCATACCCAGCTCCATTGTCTATTACAGCAGTTAAAGAGATGATCGTAACGTTAAGAGACTCACTGTTACAGAATTTGGACCATGCTTTTGCATCTCTTTCCTCCCTGGTGAGAGCAGCGGAGGATAGAGCATTATTGGCTGAACAAAAGCTCTGCGAAGTCATTGGAGCACACAACTCCCTGACAACTACGTGTGAGAAATTGGAAGCAGAGCTCAAACTCCTGCATGACAAACAGGGAATTTTGGACGATGTTCAAAGACGTAATAATATTAAACTGCGGGGAGTCCCCGAAGCTGTTACTCTCTCTGAACTCCCATTCTACACTCAGAAACTCTTGGGTACTGTGCTCCCGAACTGCTTACCTACAGATTTACAAGTCGACTGGGCAAAAGGACTTCCGAGACCGGTTCATCTTCCATCTGATGCCCCGAGGGACGTAGTGGTTCAGATCCACTACATGCATGTTAAATCAAAATTCCTGGCAGCAATGAGGGACAGATGACATCTTCTGACTGAATATACGGGCGTCACAATTTACACAGATTTGTCCCCAATAACTTTGCAAAAACGACGTGCCTTTTCCAATGTCACAAGAACCTTGCGAGACAAAGGCATCTCTTATAGGTGGATAAATTCTTCACAACTATTGATCTCACACCAGGAGGTGCAACACCACATTATTAACCTGGAGGAGGGCCGGCGTTTGCTGTCTATCTGGAATTTAGCCTGAACATTTCAGCTTGGACTCTTGGTCTCACCATAGGACCCCTTAAGGTCTCTGAATAGGCCGGACTCTGTGCCCCTACCCCTCATGCCAAGTGGCTTGATCGCCCGCGTGCTTTTCT
This sequence comes from Dendropsophus ebraccatus, assembly GCF_027789765.1. Taxonomy (NCBI): domain Eukaryota; kingdom Metazoa; phylum Chordata; class Amphibia; order Anura; family Hylidae; genus Dendropsophus; species Dendropsophus ebraccatus. The sequence goes on from NC_091454.1 coordinate 132,425,249, forward strand.
GGCATGACTTTTCTAAGCTTTTATTACTCCCACTGCTGAGCATAGTATTCTACTTATATTGGTATTGTGTTTGATGCTTGTAACTTCACTAACTTTGCAATTCTATCTCCTATATACAGCTTTTCTAGCATGCTCTAACATTCCCTATCCCCCTTTGTTTGTCTCTGTGTTTATTGATCTTTGATTTGCTTTGATACCCTCATATGATTATCTATGTATATGTTTTTACAAGATTTTGAGCATATTTGAGTTCTCTTATTTATCAGCCTATATCTGATTTGTCTATATAGTAGCGCTGTCATTTCTTGTCTGTTATACATATAAAAATCTCAATAAAAAACTATTGAAACATTAAAAATGCCCCCGCAGCTCCGGCGCTACGGAGATTTATGTAGAGGCGGACTGCCTCTACATAAATCCCGTGCGCGCCGGTGCGCACCGCCGAAAACCTACGCCAGCTGAGGACTGGAGTAGGTTTTTGGCGTATATTTGGGCGGAACGGATGGTAAATCGCGCGGACTCTGAGTCCGCGCCCTCCGTTCCGCCCACTACACGCCCCCTTTCCGCCCCCCTGGCGTACTCGGCGGAAAGTGCCGATTTGCAAATATTTTATTCGCAGATCGGCCATTTGCGTATAAAAAAAATACGCAAATCGGCACTTTCCGCCGAAAATCATCCGTTCGCAGGATAATACATGTGGCCCTATATGGTTTCAGAAATGTGGGTAACAATAATACAGCAGCATTGGTTCCCACTCTTAAACTGTCTACAAAAGATTTCTGCTTAGTTCTGAAAAAGTTAGATACAGTGAAACCTTGGTATATGAGCATAATTTATTTCAAATCACTCTTATATCAAAGCAATTTTTCCCATAAGGAATAATTGAAACACACACACAATTCGTTCCATAACCCAAAAATAATATTTTTTTAATAGTAAATACAGAAAAAATACTGCCACATGCACAGTGCAAACTACAAAAGAAATGAATGAAAAAAAAGCTTTATTTTCTACTTGACACCACAGGGGGAAAAGGGACTCCCTGCAGGATGTGGTCAGGAGGCATTCTGATCCAGTATTGTTTTTGTCCTGCTATCCGGCTTGTCTTGGGCTTGGGTGACTGCTGTAAAAAGGAGCTGCTGTCAGCTATTTTACCCTCCTCCCTACCCCCAAAAGCATATTGTATTTCCCCTATCCCCCCATCTGTAGATGGATGTACTCACACATAGAGTTCTCCACATCAGTAACAGGAGGGCAGGGAGGTAGGCAGAACCTATGCAGTGAGGTGGGTGGAGCGTAGAAAAAAATCTTCTGGGTATCTTGAAGCTTCTTCCTATTTTAGGTGTCCAGAAGGCTCTCCAATTGGCTCCTCAGCCTGTTAGACCCTCTCTCTCCCCTCTGGCAGGTGTGACACTGGCTGCCAGGATCTAAGAAGGCTGCAGATAGAGATGAGCGAACCGGCCGAGGTTCGGGTTCGTATGAACATGAACTCTCAGCTTCTGATTCCCGCTGTCTGCCCACTCTGTGGAGAGGGTGGATACAGCCTGAGGACCGCCTGGAAAACTGGGATACAGCCATAGCCATAGGCTGTATCCCAGTTTTCTAGGGGTTCCTCAGGCTGTATCTACCCTCTCCACGGAGCAGGCAGACAGCAGGAATCAGAAGCAGAGGGTTCAGGTTCATACGAGCCCGAACCTCGAACGGTTCGCTTATCTCTAGCTGCAGAGGTCATTGTCAGATGGAGTTGCAGCGAAAAGATAAGAAAACACAGGCCCTAGATCTTTATAACTAGGGATGCTCCTGATCACAGGAAAATGATGCACAGCACAGCTGTTGGGGCTCACCAGAGAAGTCTCTGATGGGCCGCAATGTCTAAGCTGTTCTGCAGTCTCAGTGGGCTCCTCCACCACCCCAGGCCCTAGGGGAGCTTGTATAATGAAAGTTTTATTGTGTTACACAGTAATGCAATCAAATAATAAATTATTGCAATTAAATGATGCAGTAACATAGTGAAAATGCAATGTGAATACATGTGTGAACACAGCCTTAGAGAACATTAGTGATAAAACAGTATCATGAAAACCAAAGAACTCACAAGAGGTCAGGGAGAAGTGTAAAACAGGGAAGTGTAAAACAGGGTTAGATTAAAAATAAATAAATAAATAAAATGCCCCAATGTCTGAACATCTTATGGAGTGCTGTTTAATCTATTATTGAAAATAGGAGTATGGGGCAACTGCACATCTACCTAAATTGACAGCCCAAACAAGAAGAGCACTAACTAGAGAAGAAGCAGCCAAGACACCCATGAGGATCCACAACTCAGACGGGAGGATTATTCCACAGGATACCTATTAACAGAATTGGACTGGCCCACCAGAGGACTGGGGGATCCTCCGGTGGGCCCCCAGCTTTAGAACCTGCACAAACACTGACTGACATGTTGTTTCTCACTGGTTCTTCATTGGTGGTCCCTCAGGATTATTTTCTCTGGTAGGCCCGAGATACCCAAGTCCGAAACTGCCTATTAATCATATACTCCTTTATTCGATTCCAGGATGCAAAAGTTGGCCTTATTTGCCAGACAGTACAAGGTTGTTTAAACAGACCAGGGAATCTGAGCGATTAGATAATGGCAAATGAGTCCAGGTGTGAATCACATGCAGGTGACAGGATAGTAACACTAGGCAGAAGCAACAAATAGGATGTGGGGGGCACTGATGGTAGAGTCCAAATATTGACATGGGAGGTCAGCAGCCATGGGATCCACAGGAAGAACAACATGCATTGAAAGATAGGCAGGGGCTAAATCCAGAAGCTGGTGCAGGAAATTAGCAGTCTGCGTCACGGCAGAAGAATTAGTACATACCAGGTTAATCAGTCCACAAGTTGGTACAAGGAACAGCTTTTTCTCATTTTTTATCAGTCCAGACACTGATGATGTAGCAGTGCCAAACAGGTGTAGGTGAAAGGATCCAAAGGTTTTTGGCATATGTTAAGAAAAACGATCATGGCTGGTTGCCGGGTTGGCTTCATTTGCTGGAAATGTTGTCTTTGTAAGACCAATTCTGACCTGTCAGCAGCTTTTTGTTGACTAAAGTCAGTTTACAATAGGGCTTCTTACCATGAATCAGAAGTAATAACTCCTATTTAAATCAATACTGCTAAGATATGTTTTATGCAAATTAGAAGATAAAGCCCACAAGGCATATACTGGAGCTGCAGAAGACCAGCAACATTCAGCCCCTTCTTTTTTAATCAACTCTCCTATGCTTACATGTAAAGGCCCACCCTGTAAATGCTGATTAAAATAAAAGTTATAGCTCTAGTAAAAACCCTAATGTACACTTTTTAAGGCAAAAAAGCTGCAGAAAAGTATGCTTTAAGCAAATACAAATTAGGGGAAAGAACAACTTAAAGCATCTTAATTTCTTTCTGTACCCTCAGAAATATCACAACCTATATATAATGTTGTTTTGTAGAAAAACATGACATTCATATGAAACTAACAGTGGTTGAAGATTTTTTTCCAAATAAAACTAACCTCTTTTTTTAATAGAAAGCATGATAAATCTGCATGTAGTGCCCCTAGCATTAAGTTCTGGGCCTGTAATCAGTTTAACAGAGGAGGTACTACCATAAGAACAACATACAGCCCCTGGCACTTCACGGCACAACACAATTTACATTTTTTTTTTTTTTCATTTAAATACATGCAAAGATAATCTTTTTCATCTAGAATTCTTTAGGGGAAAAAATAATTTCCATTTGTTTTTGTTCCACTCTATCAGACACACTAGCTCTAAGATTAAATGATAACAGTGGACCTAATAATAAAAATACAATATAATGTAATGAAAGTAATGTAGATCTAATCCTCTTTTTTTATTGCATTCTGAGTGCCTTTGGTTCTATTATTTTCCTGAGTCTTTGCCTTTGACTTATTGATGTCTTGTCAGGAAAGCTAAAGGATTTGTAAAGATTATGGTATTATGCGGTCGTGAACATTTTTGCTTAGGGCATCTTTAATTACAAAATGCTAACACTGGCTGGATTTCTTGCAGAGGAAACAAACACCGTCTAGTTAACAAATAACAATTTATTTGATAAAGAAGTAACCATTCATTAGTTTAAGGATCATTCTTAAGGAGTGTTTCATATTAGCTCTGTCTTCAAGTTTATTCTTACAATCATTTGTAATAAAATCTAGGGACTGTTTGTTTTGTAAATCAATATAGCAATAGATTGCGATCATTTTGCCACAATTTTATATTACACTAGTTTTTCAAGAGCAAGTAATATAGATAAATAAGTTGGCATCTCAGGCACTGCACGATTAATGTCAGCCATGAAATAACAGCATTGGACATTTATCTGCGCTATAACTCCCAACAATTGTTTTTACTTTCAGACAGAGAGATCATGGAGAAACTCATTGCAACCTATACACAAAAGAAATAGAAAAGTCATTTCATTTTATGCAAAACAACCAAATTTAAGGTTTTTCAATAAACAAAAGCACATCTTTTTTTTTCTATTTTGTCGACCTAACAAGATTAAAAATGAAAGAGCTATATTTCGTCTGTGCAAGCTTTCCTTTTATTAGTAAAGTGATTGTCATAAAACATTACGCATAGTCCCCATAGCGCCATCAAAATACAGCTCCATTATCTCTAGCTCTAGCTTTCCTTGTAAAACTTATTTCATAGCCACTGTCACCATTTGTAAAGACCACATTGCATATGCTTTTAAGACGGGTAAACCTTAACACTTTTACTATGTTTGCTCAAGTCTATCTACGGGAAAGATAATAAAACAGGAGGAGGTAACAGGAAGGACATGAAATGTCCTTGTGAGCAGGGCTGTATTACCAGCTGCTGCTGCCCTAGGTGCTATACCTAAAGACGCCCCATTTTCACTCTCCAATTTGCATCATGATTTTCTAGTGTCTGAACATCATATTGATATCTGATCAGTCTTAGGCCGCGTTCCCCCATTTACTGTATGTGACCATGAAACCAGACCCTCGTATGGTAACCAATAGGCGCCTGGCCAATAATCCTGGTAAGAGCACATGACTACTTGCGAAGAAATGGAAGCCTGGTTTCGACTACATGCATTTCTCTACATGTAGAAACATTGTCTGAATGCCGTTTTTCATGGTTTTTAACAGCTTAAAACATATACAAATTTCCACATTGAATCAATGATTAGAGCAGTATGCATATTGTCTGACGGAATTCTCACCACAGGATTGGTAGATTGGTACGTAACAGCTCCAGGCGTCACCTTTAACACACCGCCGCACCAGACCTGACCACTATATTGTGACTAGATAACACCGTCATACCAGACCTGACCAATACCACCATACCCCCTGCTCCCTGGTGCTGTCCCCCTGCAAGGTGCTGCCCTAGGCACCTGACCACATGTACCTAGAAGTAAATAGGGGCCTGCTTGTGAGGGTACATGAAGTGAGATTGAGAAAGACATGCAGCCATTGCGTTAGCAGCAGGAGGCCTGATTCAGCTCACATAAAACATAATAGTGGGTAGGAAAAATTTTAGATCTAGTACAACTTTCTATGTGCAAGTGGCGGGTAAGGTCGGCAAAATTATTGTATTGGGAGCTTTAGAGCAGACCACAAAGTTGTAGACGTGTTTTCTTTGTTATAGACAGACAATGGAACATTTCCCCAACATTTTCTACCACAAAATTATTTTTTCCCACTTTATTACTGATGCAGTTTCCCCACAAGAGGACTGCTGTTAGGGGCTATCGAGTGACCACCACATTCTCCTGATACACATAATTCAGTAACCTTTGGATTTCTATTTGTTGGTCATCCTAAAGACAGAATCGTTAACGCTTGTGCTAGCATTTGTTTTGGCCATAATAACTGAATGTGGTGGAAGGCAAATTGAATACACCTCTGGTCTTTTTTTCTGGATTCATAATAAAATGAGTATGATAAAGTTACAATAACATGAAACACACTGAAAATTCAGCACATTGTGTTGAGTCTGTAAGCATTGGGCTAACAGGCAATCTATGCCGCTGTGCCTCAAGCACGGCTGTAAAGAGGCATATACATAGCAGGCCTGGCGGCCTTCAGAAGGCTCCAGGCTGCCATGGATACTTATCAGCAGCCGACAATTGTGTCGCTAGACTGCCAATGGGAGTAAGTCACACTGACTCATTAATGACATGCTGCAGTCATAATTTGAAACCCTGCATAATCCTATTCCAACCCCCCCCAATGAAAAGGTATATGAGTCTGAATAAGGCCCATTAGAGGCTGCTGTAAAAAAGCATATTGGCGGTAATTATGGGGTTAATCTAGCCCTGACTAAAATGCCTGTCAGCAAATAAACTTCTGTTCTTTCTTCAAATAAAGGCACAGTACACGAATTATAATCAATAAGAGGTTATACAATTACAACTTCTTTTGTTTGCCAATGTTCCCATTGTTGGGCTTATCACTAGGGACTGACTGCTTGATCTATCAGTAATCAGCTATGCTTATTGGTGAAACTACAGGTGCCTACGTTTGGGTATCTATTTTTTTCTAACGCCATTGTAATCCAGTGGTGTTTTAAATGGTTCATTATTTCCTTTTGACTGTGCCTGCTTTGCACAATGTAGCCAATCCATAGCAATCACACAAGGTTTACAAATACACTGGTAGTGCTGAGGCAAGTACAGATGAAGCACGGCCATTATTTGTAAACTCTGTTCAGTGTATAATGGTACTTTAGGTGATTAATCCTACATGATCTCTTCTTCTGCTCACACAAGTAACTGCATGAGATCAGTTTTTTTTACAGACATTTCTTTAGTTACATAGAGGATCTATCTTGGCCTAAGGTCACCTGGTCTATTGACAACACTATAGCCAACATTTTTTTAAACATATTAAAGCAACTAGTACTTATTTTATTAAATAAACTTCATAGCTCTTTGCCTTTTATAGGATTATACACACATTTTCTGCTGTTATTAAGTTCCCATAAATCCAGTAAGCTATAAACAGCTGTAACACCATGAGCAACATAAGCAATTAAATTTAAAGAAATATACTATAGGTGTTTCTTACAGTGTAACTTTTCAGCATGTGCTGCCCTGTATGTACATGAACTGCAGAACTAGTTTTGGACAATATACAACTAGTATATGGCATCCCCCCCCCCCCCCCCGCGCCTTCCCCGGTAACCACCCTGCAAACGCCAGCTCTGTGTCTACTTCTCCTACGCTCAGCTGCAGTATGGATGCAGACTAGCCTCTGTGCCGGCTCCTATACACTATATACACATTAAAACAAGATCTTGCAGTCCTACTTCACTGTAACAAACCTGTTACAGTGTTTTCTCTAGCAAGCAAATCTGAATCCTCTCTGATTGCGCTCTTACAGCTCTTCTTGCTGACTCCCCCCATAGACTTGTATGGGCAGTGTAAGCAAGCATTCTTTAGTGATAAATAAATAAGACATGGTGGTAGTAGTAGTGGGGGAATGTATGGAAACAGCCTTGTGAATTCAGAAGGAAGCTCTTTCACTTCTTAAGATGTATTACAGAGTAAAATTTAAAGTAAGCTTCAAACTTATAGCCTATTTCTGTTTGTTAAAGCATTTTTGCAGCACATGCAGATGACAATAAAGACTGGATGAATTGCTTATTAAAACAGAGATTTACCATTCCTGTGATTAGAGATCAGCAGGATGAGTTACACAATAAAGGCTTCTGTATTGCTCTAAGACTAGAATTATGCATTATCTTGCAATGTAATTCATTTATATAGCGGCACAAATATTTTAAGAGCATAACATCTCTTTTGATATGACATTGCTTCCTATCATTATCAAAGACACTGAGTAATGAAAATGTGCCCAAGGTTAATTTGTCTAAACCCACTCATTACCAATCAAGTTCTACCTTTCATTTTACAAGACGTCTGCTGACTTCATTATGAAGCTTTTTGCTAATTAAGATGTAAGATACAGTTCCTTCTGATTTATAATTAACTGTGCAAATTACAAATTATTACACTGGTATTTGGCAGGACACCAAGGATTGGATGATCCATGAAGGCATTTTTACAATAATATTTACTGATTTGCAGGTTGCCAAATACACGTATTTAAACAGCTCCCATGATAAAATCTTTTATAGAGAAACCACGGAAACTGCTATTTTAGAGAGCTGGTATAAATGCCTTTAACTGTCATAATAAACATTGAATACATTTAGCTGAATTAAATTAAATGATGGTAGAGGTGTTTTACAGTTAGCATGGTGAGTGCTCGCTTAAGAAATAGCCATTAAAAACTATATGTGAATTAACCTGTGCAGCAATAAATCTTGTCTATACTTCTGACTGGCTAAAATTGTAAAAATGCCCGTATTTAATTCAACGAGATCACTTGTTTGCCCCATACCTTCCAATCTAAAGTCTAGTAGTGGTAGCATAGCCAGGAACAGGTCATTGCCAAAAAACCTGACACAATGTAACAGGGCAGAGGAAAAGTTAAAGTATAGAATGGAACCAAGGGGCAGAGCCAGGAGTAAAACACCAGGTACCAGATGATAATTCAAAGAGTGAGACAAGGGTAAAACCAGTGTAAAAATGGCATTAACTTTACTATTTGAATCAGTATGGTTACAGCAATACTAAAATTATATAGTTTCTAAGAACTTTTTAAAAAAGTACTTTCCTACCCCATGATTTCATTCTGTAGTCAATGCTTAAAGCGACCCTGTACCCACAATTTGACCCCCCTCCCCACAAACCGCTTGTACCTTCAGATAGCTGCTTTTAATCCAAGATCTGTCCTGGGGTCCGTTCGGCAGGTGATGCAGTTATTGTCCTAAACAAGTTTTAAACTGGCAGCCCTGTGCCCAACGGCCATGGCCTAGATTGTGTATGCATTAGGCTGGCACACCCTCTCTGTCCCTCCTCCCCACCCTCCTCATCATTAGGAATGTCCAGGCAGATTGTCTTCTATTTCTCACCTGTGTCAGCACGGCACATGGGCTGGATGGTTAAGGCACCTGTGCAATGTTCAGACAGGAAAAAATGTTCTAGGGGCATTCCTAATAATGAAGAGGGTGGGGAGGAGGGACAGAGAGGGTGTGCCAGCCTAATGCATACACAATCTATGCCACGGCTGTTTGACACATGGCTGCAAGTTTAAAAGTTCCGCAAGGGCCTTCTCCGCCCCTTCTTACACGCCCCTTCTTACACGCCGCCAGGCAGGCGATTCCACGTAAGTAGAAATCAACAACACCCCCTACTTCTGGGGACTTCTTAGATTGTCTCCTGGATATAAAGCGTATGGAGGACCTCTCAGCTCATACTGAATGTAACAAAACTCTGTTATAAGACGTGGTTCTGTTGGGACGTGTTCAGTGATTCCGGTGGCGTCATGACCTGGGCCTCGCAACACTAACGCTAGCCTTATTTTAGTAAAAAATTTCTTCTTTAATGTTAAGAGCAAGAAAAAGACTTGATTCCTCCAGCTCTTATAAAATTCCACTTTATTAATTCCAAACGTCTAAAATTGATAGCCGACGCGTTTCGAGCCTACATGGCTCTTAGTCATGGCATCTATACAGTTAAACAAACAGACTAAGTGTTAAAATACAGAGAAACAGACATGGTTAAAAAACACACACATATATGCATGTAAGCGCACACACATTAGGAATACACAGGACCAAAAGTCTATATAATAGGTACTGGAGGTAAATTCAAATACGGCTACCTTTTCTGAAATTAGTGTGCTGATCCACATGACTCTCCCGTGTACAGTGCAATAGCCCCAAAACATGAAGGGTACCGTACTCCAGGAAAACTAACTAGAACAGCTTAACTAAATGAATGCTCGTAGCTGTATGCCACCTTGGACTCTTATACAGAATGCCATGTATATGTATATGCATAACATGAATGGAAAATAAATGTGAGTAGAAGAAACAGCAAAGTACCTTTGACCGCAAAATCTAGGGGAACAAATACATCCTGAGGGCGGACAGAGAGGAAAAGAGAGGTCACCAGGCGGAGTCAGAGCTCTGAAATAATGTGAATAGGTATAAGAACAATGCTCCATTAAGGTGGTTTGGATGACATAATACGGAGAGAAAATGCAACTACAGCTAGATTCCATGCAGATGAAAAGGGAGTTGAGGGCAGATGTATCCCTCCTGCTTACCTCCATGACCGTGCTGGCAGGAGAGATTGCTCAACGCTGGCACTAACTTGGCCAGCGTCTGAGATGAGGATCCATGGAGCTGGCTTATAAGGCAGGCGACCCGGAAGAGACCTCCCGCGTCATATCCGCCCGGTGGAACGCAAAATGCGTTCCACCGTCAGTACATCCTCCCACAGCCTGTTTACCATGTCATATCCGGCCGGTGGAACTCAAAATGCGTTCCACCGCCGGAAAGAAATAGCATAAGAGCCTGGAGGTTCATAGGTAGTAAAGAAATACCACACTATGAAAAATCATAATCATAATACCCCCAGTGTGGTATGAATTGAGCTGACCTAAATGTATGTGTGGGGGTAGAATAAAGATATTGTGATAATATATACCCCCGAATATAGCATTAGCTATGTATCATGGCCGCCTGGTGGAACGCAAAAAGCGCTCCACCAACGGCAGGATGTCTGCCCCACTATGAATACATATAATGAGGATGTGATGTGCTGTACATATGATAAACTAGGGATATGATATACTGTACTTAAGATGGACTAGGAATGTAATGTAATAGTAATGTGATAGTGGGGTGGTGCATGTGCAGTATAGGTGGAAATATATAGTATGCATAGAAAAATAGTGTCTGCAACAAAATGCCCTAACCCAAACTGTAACGGAAAAACGTAGAAAGAAAAAGACATATGTTAAAAAATGGGAAAAGAAAAAAAAAATAAAATATGATGGTAATTGGTGTAAAGCATAAAATGGATATAATGCAATGAATGGAGGTAAAAGCAAAGATGAAGCAAACAGAGAGTGGAAGGGCAACACGTAAATATATAAAGTATATGCAGTGAAACATGCAGTAATAACAGCTATCAGTATAACAACATTAGATCGCTTCTAATGTTGAGGCCGTTTGGTGCCCGTGTGTTCAATTTAAAAATCCACTCGGCTTCCTTCCTAAGTAATTTCCTCCTCCAATCACCACCTCTAATGGGTTCCTGTACCTTTTCTATGGCGAAACATCTAAACGTATTTAGACTCCCCCCATGAATGTTGCAAAAATGTCTGGCTGCCCCAGAGAGCTGAAAACCTCCATGTTTAATGCTGTTGACATGTTCTGCTATCCTTGTTTTGAATTTCCTGATAGAGCATCCCACATATTGTAGATTGCATTCACTACAGTGGATGACATAAACAATGTGATCAGACTCACAATTAAGGAAATTATTTATGTGAAAAATTTTACCTCCCTGTTTGGAACAGAACGTTTTGCATCTGTTGGCATATTGACACATGCCACACCGTGGCTTCCCACATAAGGAGAAACCTCCCTTATTGATAGATCTCAGATTCCTGGTGGATCTGGGGCTGATGAATAAGCTGGGAGAGAGCATAGTACCCAAAGAAGGACCCCTGCGGGAAACAAAATGGCAACCCTCGTCCAGGATATCGGCTAAAGCCTCGTCATGGCGGAGGATGCCTAGGTGCTTCCTAATAATGGTTCTAATTGCTTCAAACTCTTTGCTGTAAGGGGTGCAGAAAAATATACCCCTACTAAACCTGTCCTTCCTCTTACTGTCTTTGTTGGTGCTGGTGCTGAGAAACTGGCTTCTAGGTTTCTGGGTCGCTATACCTTTAGCTCTCTTGAGATTATGTGTGGAATAACCCCTCTCTCTCAATCTTTTTTCAGTCTCCTGTATTTGGTGATGGGCTGTTTCCTTATTAGAACAAGCCCTCACTGTGCGAATAAACTCACCCACAGGTATAGACTGAATAGTGTGTTTGGGGTGTTGGCTAGTAGCGTGTAAGACCGTATTACCTGCTGTAGGTTTCCTAAAGATGGCAGTCTCTACTTTACCTGTGTTTATATTGCCTGTCAACTCTAGGTCAAGGAAGGAAATTCTATTTGCAGATGTCTCGTGTGTAAACCGTAAATTGAATTTATTGTCGTTAATGGTGGCAATGAAGGATGGTATGGACGACACATCGCCCGACCACACGATAAGTATGTCGTCGATGTATCGCCCATACCACCCGATACTGCCACCAAATGCGTTCTTCTCTGAAAAAATGGCCACCTCTTCCCACCATGCCATTACCAGATTCGCCAATAAATTGAACACACGGGCACCAAACGGCCTCAACATTAGAAGCGATCTAATGTTGTTATACTGATAGCTGTTATTACTGCATGTTTCACTGCATATACTTTATATATTTTACGTGTTGCCCTTCCACTCTCTGTTTGCTTCATCTTTACTTTTACCTCCATTCATTGCATTATATCCATTTTATGCTTTACACCAATTACCATCATTTTCTTTCTTTTCCCATTTTTTAACAGATGTCTTTGTCTTTCTACGTTTTTCCGTTACAGTTTGGGTTAGGGCATTTTGTTGCAGACACTATTTTTCTATGCATACTATATATTTCCACCTATACTGCACATGCACCACCCCACTATCACATTACTATTACATTACATTCCTAGTCCATCTTAAGTACAGTATATCATATCCCTAGTTTATCATATGTACAGCACATCACATCCTCAGTCTATTATATGTATTCATAGTGGGGCAGACATCCTGCCGTTGGTGGAGCGCTTTTTGCGTTCCACCAGGCGGCCATGATACATAGCTAATGCTATATTCGGGGGTATATATTATCACAATATCTTTATTCTACCCCCACACATACATTTAGGTCAGCTCAATTCATACCACACTGGGGGTATTATGATTATGATTTTTCATAGTGTGGTATTTCTTTACTACCTATGAACCTCCAGGCTCTTATGCTATTTCTTTCCGGCGGTGGAACGCATTTTGAGTTCCACCGGCCGGATATGACATGGTAAACAGGCTGTGGGAGGATGTACTGACGGTGGAACGCATTTTGCGTTCCACCGGGCGGATATGACGCGGGAGGTCTCTTCCGGGTCGCCTGCCTTATAAGCCAGCTCCATGGATCCTCATCTCAGACGCTGGCCAAGTTAGTGCCAGCGTTGAGCAATCTCTCCTGCCAGCACGGTCATGGAGGTAAGCAGGAGGGATACATCTGCCCTCAACTCCCTTTTCATCTGCATGGAATCTAGCTGTAGTTGCATTTTCTCTCCGTATTATGTCATCCAAACCACCTTAATGGAGCATTGTTCTTATACCTATTCACATTATTTCAGAGCTCTGACTCCGCCTGGTGACCTCTCTTTTCCTCTCTGTCCGCCCTCAGGATGTATTTGTTCCCCTAGATTTTGCGGTCAAAGGTACTTTGCTGTTTCTTCTACTCACATTTATTTTCCATTCATGTTATGCATATACATATACATGGCATTCTGTATAAGAGTCCAAGGTGGCATACAGCTACGAGCATTCATTTAGTTAAGCTGTTCTAGTTAGTTTTCCTGGAGTACGGTACCCTTCATGTTTTGGGGCTATTGCACTGTACACGGGAGAGTCATGTGGATCAGCACACTAATTTCAGAAAAGGTAGCCGTATTTGAATTTACCTCCAGTACCTATTATATAGACTTTTGGTCCTGTGTATTCCTAATGTGTGTGCGCTTACATGCATATATGTGTATTTTTTAACCATGTCTGTTTCTCTGTATTTTAACACTTAGTCTGTTTGTTTAACTGTATAGATGCCATGACTAAGAGCCATGTAGGCTCGAAACGCGTCGGCTATCAATTTTAGACGTTTGGAATTAATAAAGTGGAATTTTATAAGAGCTGGAGGAATCAAGTCTTTTTCTTGCTATTTGCACCCCGAAATCCAGGGGCTTCAGTCTCCGTGCTCTATCTTTCTACGTAACCCATGAGAGCAAGACTATCGCTGGGAGCTGGCCATAAAACGTTGTTTCTTCTTTAATGTTGTCTGTTGTTCTGTGGGGCTCCCCCTTTCTCTCTTTCTTTCCTTACTTTTTCTTTCTCTCTTCTTCTTTTTCCCCTTCCCCTAGTCCGATTGTGTTTTCCTTCCCTCCCCCCCTCTTCCCCTTTGTTTTGTCTCTAGTCTGGTCGGGCCCAACTTTTGCCAGTTAGTGCCTCTTTTATATGATGGCTATTTTATTTTACTAAGATACTGTTGTGCATATGGTGAGATACAGTGTTGTCTTCATGGGTCTCCTACTTCTAAAGAGATCTTTGTCAATTTTTGTGATATTGTGATATTGTTTTTCCTCGAACATTCTGCACAATGCACTATTTGTTTTGATATATGATACTGGTCTTTCAATAAAACTGGATTTACCCCCCCCCCCCAAAAAAAAAGGTTTTTTTAGGACAATAACTGCATCACCTGCCGAAGGGACCCCAGGACAGATCTTGGATTAAAAGCAGCTATCGGAAGGTACAAGTGGTTTGGGGGGGACAGATTGTGGGTACAGAGGCGCTTTAATTAAACAAAAAAGGGAGAATAAATGTACAAATTGAAAAAAAAGAGAGGTGCAGTAAAAATTTTGTCCAGTTAGAACTTATTTAAAGAGAATATATCAGCTAGATTTTTTTTTAATGATTAGAGCCAGACACTTGAACATGTTCTTTTTTCTAATCTTTTACTATTTTCTGACTGTATTTCTTTTTTATTTCTAGTACACCATTACGAAGGTTGCCATCTTGCCTAAGTTGTTTTAACAGCATTTACTGACGCTTTACCGCAAACCTCATGGACATAGATAGAATGACCCTATTCCCTATTTGTATGGGATCATACTTTACCTGCTCATTCCATAGTGAAGAGTCTTAGTTGTAACAAACAGCTATTTTGTGTACCTCTGTTATCTATACACAGTTATCATCTTTCACTGTACTTTTGTCTGTTTTAATAAGCAGTACAAGAAGTCTCAGTATAAGGCCCTATTACACACAGAGATTTATCTGACAGATTCCTGAAGCCCAAGCCAGGAATGGATTTGAAAAGATGAGAAATCTCAGTCTTTCCTTTATGACCTGTTCTCTGCTTATAGTCCGTTCCTGGCTTTGGCTTCAATGATCTGTCCAATAAATCTGTCTGTGTAATAGGGCCTTTAGTTTTAAAGTGTCATTGTCGTTATAACGTTCAAAATCTAAATCAATATATATATATATATAAATATATATAAATATATATATATATATATATATATATATATATATATATATATTAAAGCAAGTTTGCAATATACATTCATTTTTTTATTTGTTGTTATTATACTGTAAAACAAAGCTGAACTTACCAGAAATCCAGGTCCAGTCTCCTGAAGGCAGATTTCTAGTTTTGTGCTGGTGGGAAAAAAAGAGACTAAGATGAAATCCTGGTCTGTACAAAGTCACGTCTCAATCCGTCCGTCAATTAGGTGACTGCCTTCTCAGTGAGCGCTCACATCACCAGGGAAACAAGTGACTTCCTGTGTTTAGACTCTTTGGGAAAAATAAGAGTCTAAACACAGGAAGTACCGTGTTTTAGAGCATGATTAAAAAAAAAGGAAATTGCAAACTTGCTTTATTTCACATCTTCTGTTGATATAAGCTTGTTATGACAGGTAGATTTTAAGCCTAGTGGCCAAAATGAAGACTGCATGATTTCAGGATTATTTTACCCTATTGATAGTAAAAAAAAAAAAGTTACAAAATACAGTATGTTTACCATAAAAATGTCAATAAGATTTTTTGTGACCACTAAATATTAGGTATCTTTCTAGGCGTATCAACCTCTTAGTAAATGCAACCACAAAAAAGGGGACAGGGCTTTATTTAGGACTATTTAGGCTAGTAGTAAATAGAATAATAAAGATGACTTTATTCTGCCAGCTCTGATGTCTTTTTTTTTTGCCACTAACTTTTTTTTTTAATAAGAGGAAAACCTTGACTGATTTGCATAAAAAAGTAGATATAAGAAGATATAGAAAGATTTTTTTTTTTTTTACTTAATAAAATATCCACCATTTATACCTAGCATTACAAAGGGTTAGCTAGGGGACTCTGGGAAGGGAAGGGTAAGGGGTGCTTGTAGTATCATAGCCTAATAGTAAATAGAATACTAAAGATTGGTTGTTGGCCGAGGGATTTATTCTGCTTGCCAGCTCTGGAGTAGAGATGAGTGAACTTTTTAAAAATTCAGTTAAGCAGGTTCAGCAGGAAATTCATGTTTGTCTGAACAGAACCTTAAACAAACCACACTAAAACAGCTAAACTATGGCAGCTACACTAGTGGCACTATTGGGGCTCTACAAAATGCACTTTTTTCAGTAGAAAAAAATGATTTTTAGTGTCCCATTGATTTCAATGGGTAAAGTTGTTTGGAGCGCTTCTTCTTGCGCCTATGTTGCAGGACCTCCCCCCCCTCCCCCCAGGATCAGGGCAGTGAAAACTCCATAGTCCTGTGCCTAGAAACCCCCAGCCCCCCACTGCTCCCCTCAAAAAGCGTGTAGGTGTAACAAGTGTGTGCATGCTTATATCTGGGTGTACTATCTATCTATCTATCTATCTGTTCATCTATCTATCTATCTATCTATCTATCTATCCATCTATCCATCTATCCATCTATCTATCTATATAATGTACCAGTCAGCAAGTGATTGAAGACTGCATATGAAGAAACCCGTGCACATAGCGGGAACACATCACCAATTTGAAAAATGGACAGTGCCATTAGGATATTAGGGCTGGCTCTTTATAGCTTGCCATGCAAAAATGAGCACACACTTCAATGGAGAAATAAAAAAGTTACGGAGGTTATAGTATAGTAATGAAATGTCATTAAAAACATAGATTATTTTTAAAGTAAAGCCCAACAAAAGCTATATTAATTTGGAATTTATGTAACTGCAGTGACTCAGTGAAGTTAAAGAGGTTTTCCATGAAAATTCCAAAGTTAACCCTATGGTTACCTATTCTGTAAAACAAGTGCCCACATACATACTGTAAATCACTTGCTCCCCAGCACTGCAGCTATCATATCTTCTGGTTGCTGATCCTGCATTTTGTTTTTCCCTCTTCTGACCCCCACTCTGTGATTGGCTGATTGGGGGGCAGGACGTCATCTGAAAAAGAAAGAACAACATAGTATGGATCAGAAGATATGACAGCTGCAGCACTAGGGCGACAGGTAAGGGAAGTATATGAGTGACACTGGGCAATTAAACCTGCAAAAAGCAAACCCTCATATGCAGGAGCGTAGTTAGGTGTTCAGCCACAAAATTCTGCTGCTTTTGATCCGTGTGAACTGGCCCTTACACTGAAAAGAATATACCAATACCTGCAGGACATACAGCAGCTAATAAGTATTGAAAGACATAAGATAATTTACAAATCTCTATAACTTTTTTACATAAATTGATTGAAAACACTTTTTTCCACTGTTAAAGTCTAGCAAGAGTCTAATCACCTAGCACCACCTGTATCTCTGAACTCCGTTTGCTGTTTGTGGGCTCTATATGCCTGGTTCACACAACAATGCGCTGACACAGGGTGCACACTACGTAAATGTCCAAGCAAAAATAAAATACAAAGTCATTTTATGACTGATAAGATTAGCATCTTAGAGAGTGTGTTGGATGTTTTTGCTTCCCATGTTCAGTTCTTTGCTGTGGGTTATTAGAGTGACACAACTGCGACCATTTACATGATGATGAATCACTTGATACAGAATTGTAAACAATTTCTTTCCATTAAATGGTATTTTTATTAAGGTAATTTTCTGCAATTTAACTTCTGAAACTATAAATCTTTCTTATGTTTTAACGTTCCTAAACTAGTCTTAAGAAAGTGGTTTCCATGGAGATATTGCAGACATAGATATGAGAATGTCATACAAAAGACTAAAACCAAAGAAACATCACTATTACATGGTAAATAATAGAAAGCCCACTCTATGTAAATGTTCATGCTGTCTTTTCAGGTGTATTGTATTGACTCTTTGTAAGTTTTAGCCAGTAAAACGACTTAAAGTACCTGACAATCTAAGAGCTTGCTTAAGGCTATATTCACACTACGTTCAAAAAAGAGTAAAGGCGTCCACCTTTTCTGGTTAAAAAGACATCTGTTATTGCCACAATGTGATTGACTCCAGTATAATGCATTGAAGTCAATGTAATGACAGACGTCCAATGTATAAAATTACGGATGTTGTCTGCGCAGACGTCAAAATTCAGCATTTTTACTATTGAATTCAATAAACTTTTCAATTAAAAAAAAACACCCAAAGGCCAATTAGTACACCTAAACTAGAATAATGTACCAACAGCCATCATTGCACTGACGGGTGGCCAAACAGTGGGATGACAGATGCCATTTTAACCTCAAAATGACAGATGTCATTTCTCCTTTTCAAAAACGTAGAGAAAGAAAGATTGTGTGAACATAGCCTAACACAACAAGGTTATTGTATTCAACAAGTGCAAGCAATTGAGTTACCTGCATTGCACCATGTTGTCTATCAGCATAACATATCACTAAATGATATATGCCTATTAACAGCTTATGGATTCCCATGGCTAATAAATCATTACATCAAAATGTCACAGACATAACAAAGAATCAATAGTATATTCTTCGCAGTGCTCTTGCCAAATAATGTTAAAGTGAAAACAGAATTTACAGTAGGATTATGAAATGTATATCCGGTGTGGTATATAAACACAGTACACACTGACTGACGTATACTGCGGTTTGCCTCAATACAATGATACAGTCTGGTGATCCTTCGTCAGGGATAACCCTGACAAAGGTAATTGTAATTACTGAAACGTGTAGAAACCTTTCTGACAACTAGGAGGACCCTTAGCTTCACACAGAGGGACGTCATTCAGAATCTCCATACTCATAACATGATGCTTAGGGCACATATGGAGACGCTACCGACCGGAGCACTCCTTTGCTAGTGTTTATCTACACTTGTCTACTTAGGGATTATTTTCCTCTTTGCAAGATGTATGCACACACCATAGGCTAACCTGGTAAACAGATTCCTAGAACGTCAGGGAAGGAAGATCAAGCAGGTAAACACAAAAACTTTTTTTTATGCAACACCGGCACTTAAGTGTCTATGAGGGGCACCAGATTGTATCACCATTGAGGCAGTGTGCAGTATACATCAGTCAGTGTGTACTGTGCTTACATATATGGTATATACTGTACCTGCCATTCTGTACATCACCATGTGTTACTGAACAAGTCGCTCTAGCGATACTATAATACAAGCCTTGTTTTTGTATCTTTTCACATTGCGCTGGTTAATTGTTGCGCTTAGCAACCCTTAAATTATAAATAATTCTATCCCATAATAAAAGTTCACTCCCCCCGGGTAATTTTTTATGCTTTATCAGCATAATCCTGACATATACCATACGCCAGTGCACTCAGTTCCAGTCCTATTGGCCCACCAACAGGTCATGTCTTGAGGATAACCCGTACAAAGAACACCTGTGACAATAACTGATTCAATCAGTATAATTTTATGACCTGTGAAATTCTAAGAAAATCCTCAAAACATGACCTGTTGGTGAGGCCTGAGAACTGGAATTAACAAGCATTGCAATACACTGTACTACAGTAGTAACAGTAATCAGAAGATCAATGATTAATGTACACTAATATATAATAAAAGTATTACAAAAAACCCTATCCCTTCCCCAAATAATAAAATTACATTGTATTCCCCATACAGAATAAAATGTTACATAAAACATTTAAAAAAAAAAAAACACAACAAACTATTCATGTTTGGTATTGCCATGTCCGTAATGATCCAAGCTATAGAACTTTACAATTATTTATACTGCATGGAACACAAAGTAAAAAAATATCACCAGAATTGCTATATCTTAGCAATCAGCCCCGGAAAAACACGTCATAAAAGACATCAAAAAGTCATAAGTATGTAAACTTGTATCTTATAAATATTTTTTTTTCTTATAAAAGTCTGTAACATGTCAGCAAATGCAGTATGTATATTTATGGGGAGAATATTTGTGTAATCACACCTTTCTATCGTAACCAAAACAAACATTTTCAGAAGTTTGTGCCAAAGTACCTTTTCTGTGGCATCAGAACGAACAAACAAAAAACAAGGTACGACACTATGACGTATTGTACCGGATTGAATGTGGCTTACAGAAATCACCCCAACGCAGTATAGGTGTATGGCTGCCAATATTACAACTCTGCTTAGATGCCTCAAGCACCTTTTCTATCTTTTTGTACTTAAGACTAATATGCTCAATAATTTTGTTATGCGTGTTATGCAATTTTTTCTTGGCCATCAAATAAGGAATAAATGAAAGTGTGAGAATATATGGGTTTAATATTCGATCTGTGCACACAGCACTTATGTTGCAATAAAGAGACCAATATATCTTTTAATGCACTACACTTCTACCTGCATTGCTTATGCGCCTTTAGCCCTTTAGAGGAATGATGATGGATCATAACATCTGGGGAACAACTGAGACGAAAACACATTTCCATTCCCATGTAATAATATTCCACTTTCATTATGACTAAAGAAACATTTTTTCATGCAAGAAACTCAATTTAGACAAGAAAGCAGAAGGCAGCAAGGATCTCAAATGTGACAGATTCAGCTGGTAAGAAACTTTGCAGAACATTTTTTAAAGGTTTCTTTCCCAGTGTACTTAGTACATTCACTCAATGTCATCATTACATACGACATAATTACATACTGGCATGCATGGATCATACTAATTTTGTTCTAAAGTTTCTTCTTCATCTCATAAACAGGAACCGTCAACACATTTTCATGAAAAATAAACATTTACTATAGCAAACTTTATAGATGTTTATACACTGCAATAACAGACAACCACCATTCACTGCCAAAGAAGTAGTCTCCTTAACCCTTAGAGGACCGGGCCAATTTTTGCATTTTCGTTTTTTCCTCCTTGTGCTTAAAAGGCCATAGCACTTGCATTTTTACACCTACAAACCCCTTATTTTTTGCACCACTAATTGTACTTTGCAATGACAGGCTGAATTTTTTCATAAAGTACACTGCGAAACCAGAAAAAAATTAAACGTGTGGTAAAATTGAAAAAAAAAAATCCCATTTCTTTTATTTATTTATTTTTTTCGTTTTATGCCACTCGCCCTGGGGTAAAACTGACTTGTTATATATATTTGTCAAGTCGTTACGATTACAACAATATGTAACATGTATAACTTATTGTATCTAATGGCCTGTAAAAAATTCAAACCATTGTTAACAAATATAAGTTCCTTAAAATCGCTCCATTCCCAGGCTTATAGCGCTTTTATCCTTTGGCCTATGGGGCTGTGTGAGGTGTCATTTTTTGCGCCATGATGTGTTCTTTCTGTCGGTATCTTGATTGTGCATATGCAACTTTTTGATCGCTTTTTATTACAATTTTTCTGGATTTGATGCGACCAAAAATTTGCAATTTTGCACATCAGGAATGTGATAAATTAATATTTCGGGCGATTACGCACGTGGTGATACCAAACATGTTTATTTATTTATTTATTATTATTTATTATAGCTTCAGATTTCCGCAATGCATTGCCATGTCATGGATACCATATAGCCCTATGTAAATTAGACATCGCATAAGGTATTTCGGTATATTTGAAATGCACAATGAAAAAAACTAACTGGAATGAGGAATTTAACCCCTTAACACATTATGATATCTAGGTATATCATTTTGCTTTAACCCTTTGAGGACCAGGCCCAAAATCACCCAGTGGACAACGCAAATTTTCATTTCTTGTTTTTCCCTCCTCCCCTTCTAAGAGCTCTAGCACTTTTCAGTTTTCTATCCACAGGGCCATGTAAGGGCTTGTTTTTTACAGGAATAGTTGTACTGTGTAATGGCATCTTTTATCCTACCATAACATGTATAATGGAACCCTAAAATTATTATTTATGAAGATATAAATTGGTGAAATCGTAAAAAAGGATGCAATATGGTAATGTTTGGGGTGTTCCTGTGTCTACGTAATGCACTATATGGTCAAAGTGACAAGATACCATTATTCTATAGGACAGTCCGAACACAACTATATGCAGGTTTACACAGATTCTCTAATGTTATATATTTTTTTTTAATGAAATCCTTTTTTTTTGGCAATTAATTATTAATAAAATGGGACTATTGTGATGCTTATAACAGTTTTATTTTTTCACCTACAGGGCTGTATGGGGTGTCATTTTTTCCGCCATGATCTCTAGTTTTTAATACCATATTTGTTTAGATTGGACGTTTTAATCCCTTTTTAGTAATTTTTTTTCGGCTACACTGTTCGCCGTCATGACACTTGTTATATTTTAATAGATCGGACAATTACGCACGCTACGGTATATTATATATTTATTTATTTTTATATGTTTTATTTATATAATGGGAAAGGGGGGTTATTTAAACTTTTATTGGGGAGGGGCTTTGGGGTATTTATAAAGACATTTTTACTTCTTTTTTTTTCTTACACATTTTAAGTCCCCTTGGGGGACTTTTACATACACTTTTTACATTATACACACTGATCATTGCTATGCCATAGGCATAGCAATGATCAGTGTGATAGGCACTCTGCTGCTTAAGCCTGCCTGTGCCAGACTTAATCAACGGAGCGCAGATCAGACCACACTGAAGAAGGTGAGAGACCCCCGGCGGTCCGTTAAAACGGTCTGGACCCCCGCAGTCACACTGCGGGGGTCCCGATCGGTAAGTGACAGGAGACTGCCCTGTCACTTACACTTACACACCGCGGTCGCGCCACGGTCGCAGAGTTTAAGGGGTTACTGACACGCTGCAGCATGGTCGCTGCAGCCTGTCATTATTAGTGAGGGCCGGGCTGAAGCTACGGAACGCGCTTCATAGCCCAGGACGTACCAGTGAGCCCAGGGTCGTCTGGGGACAGACTTCCAGGGTGTACCGGTATGTCCTTAGTTGTCTAGGGGTTAAAAAGGGTACACAGAGGACTCACAACACAAACCCCTTTGTACTGGACCATGCCTTTTAGCCAGCATGAAGCGATCATTTGTGCTGGTTAATTAATCATTTATAAGTCGCTGTCAAAACTGGCTTTAAGAAGTTATCCCTGGTGGTCCGGTGGCGGGATCAGCTTGCTGAAATGCGATTGGAGGAAGATGAGAGTTTAAACCACCCCACTAGAATAAATGATCTACTGATCATATCTACCTCCCCCATATCTACCTCCGAATGAGCTTTAATGTTCTGTATTTATTTACACAACACACCTTAGTTTTTTTGCCAGTTATTCCAAAACAAATACACTTATGTGCTGAAAATAAAATTTTCTCTAGAAGTAATCAGTTAAATACTTATTCATTTATCAAAAATGCCTGGGTAAAGTCAATAATACTTGCCTGCAGTATATTAAAAGTGTTTAAAATTATTTATTTTTCTGCTCTGTACCCATTCTGGATGTGCAGCTATGCTGAAGGGATTAGTAATAGGTGAAAAGATGAAAATAACTGAACTTGAGATAAATAAAACACTTCAATACAGTAATTTTCTTTAATAATTCAATTAAACATGGAATTACCATTCACCCTAATAACTACCTTTATTACTACACTGAAGATTCTACATGACTATGCAGTTCCGAGACATAGAGGGGTGGGTCTAAGTCCTCATCATCGCTGGTAAAAACCATGCTCACACTGTTGCACTGGATAACCCCTTTAATAGTCAGAGGACACTGACATACTTTGATCCTCTTTATAGCCCCAAAAAGGTTTAAAATGAAGCAAAGCTGCGCTCATTGTTAATATTTAGAGACCAGTGACATAGTTTGGTTCTCTGTAGAAATAAAAAAGGGTTCTCCTTTAAATTAAACCACAACTGCACGCATTTTTAATAGTCGGAGGCCACTGACAGTCAACCGTAGGACACTGACATAGTTTGGTCTATCGTACCCCCCCCACTTCTTTAAATGAATCCACAACTGCACTCATTGTTTATAGTCAGAGGCCAGTGACATAGTTTAGTCCACGTTACAGCCCGAAAGAAAGGCTTTGCTTTAAATTGAAGTACAAGAGTGCACATTGTTAATGTGCAAAGGCCAGTGACATAGTTTGGTTCCATGTATATATAAAAAAGGGGTTCTTCATTTTAAAGGCAGCAGATGATGTTACATATGTGGATTGTCTGTGTCACTTCTTAAGGGCTTCAATGTTACCCCCCCCCCCCATGTAGCAGTGAGTGTCTCCTCTGTTAACCTTAAAAACCTAAACCCCCTTTGGGGAGAGTTTTCTCTAGGGCATGGTGCCTATGTCCAGGTGCCTAAGCCTGCCAAGAAGTGCCTTCCAGATTTTAAAAAAAATTTAAAATCTAAAATTTAATTATTTTCAAGGGTCACCATAGCTGGACTAATGAAAAAGAGTTTGTGGCTGCTGATGTAGTCTTGACATGCTGCATAAAAAGCAGGAGTTTCCTGTATTAAGGGCATAACAGAATGGCTAATTGCTCCTTTACTGAGTGCTTACTATACAAAATTTTTGGCCTACATAACCCTTCACTGTGTGATTAGTATAGTCAAATCTTGAGCAAGATAGACCTTTACATCATTGCAACTAGTTTTGAAATTCTGGATCTCATAGCTGTAGCACTTGTGTGAAATAAACTCTGAGGACTATTTTTAGAAGTGCTGTCTCCATGGTTCATTTTGGGTTCCTTGATGCCAAATTGGTCTGGTTTGGTGAGGTGTGCACTCACATTATCTGAGAGACAGTGGATAGCTGTATTTATATTTTGTTCTTATGGTCATAACGTGTAACATGGGCAAGAGTAGCAGTAGGGAGCACAGATAAGGACATGGGCCTAACATTTCTGAGGCAGCATCTAACTGATGTGGTTAGAATAGTTTTTGGATTATTCAACAATCCATAAATTTTTTTAGCATTTTGACTCATTTTCACAGACCACTAAAAAAGTTTCACTATTTTATGGAGTAATTTTGCCAAATTGCTATTCAGGACACAAACCAAGAAGCAAGAAGGACCTCTGCTAATTCCACACACCAAGGCAGAAATAATCCCGTCCTTTTTATTTTAAAAAATTGCATTAATTGCGGTCAAATTTATTTTAGCACTTAAGGCCTATTGCAAAATGGCCCAGCAGGCAGGGACAGAGGCTGTGGGTAGATCAGGGATCAAGCTCTTTCCTCATCATGTGACAGTATATTTATATCTTCTCTCCTCAATGAGGCAGTGAGATTGACAAGTCCTGTGAGACTTCTACTTGTTTGTTTTATTTGGACGTCAGATTGTTCATGTTGGCTGTGCGTAGGTGGATACCCTGGTCCTTGATGACTACCCCTGCTGTGTGAAACACCTGTTAAGACAGTGCTCTTGCCATACAGCAGACCAGCATCTTCAAGGTATAAAGGGAAAAATCTGTCCAATTTAGTCAACCAGAAGTTTAGCAGGGGACAATCATCCCTTGTTACATTGCGAACTGTGTATACATACTCATCCTGGGGCAAAGACTCTACTATATCCTGTTGCTGCTTGCACGCTTGCTCCAGGATTGTAGTTAAAGGGGAACTCAAGGTAGAGGTAAAATTTACCTGCTTCTGAAGCATATACTGTAGCATTGCTTACCTTTCTAACCCAGTTCTGAAACTACCAAAAATTCCATTTCTTTTGGGGGTCCTCTTTCCTGTATTTTGTGGCTGTACTTGGTTGAGCAGTTGTACACAGTAATACAGGTTCCAGAATGTATTGCTTTGCGTCAGCTGTTTATCACAGTCCCCTACCCTGCCCATTCCCCGCCCAAAGCTGTTGCAGAACATCTAGGCTGCGTTTAGAGTTGATCGAACCTCGGGAAATCCAAGGTTTGATCGAACTCAACCATTCACAAACCTTCCGCATTTAATTGCTGATGCCTTCCCGATCTGTGGGGAAGGAGGAGACTGCCTGGGCACCACCTGGAATTCTGGTATTCAGCCTATTTCCAATCAACTCTAGCTGAATTGCAGTTTCATTGTGTTACTGAATTAATTGCAGTACTTTATCATTTCATTGTGGTCCCACCCACTAAGCACACTGTTACTCCCTGTAACGCCGATATTGGAATAATGTAAAGAACTTTTTGAATTTAATTTAATTTTTTTCCCTTCTTATCTGTATGCATGTGTTATTATCGAGCATCTTTTGTCCCACAATAAGGCCTTTATCGGATATTATTCTACATGGGATATACTGTTTAGGTCTCATTTTTTGTCTAGGTGGGATTGGCAGTGTCTGCTCTGATCCTCTGTGCCATTTAGCGTCATTTAATTGTGATACTTCATCATTTCTGTGAAGACGCAGCAGTAATGCGATGACACTCCAACATATGTGAACATAGCCCTAATTTCACTGCAGATTTTTGCATCAGTGACGTTGCAGCAGCTGCTATTGTCACTCATTGCCTGCTAAGGTGTAGGTTAGAGAGGCTGGTCAAAGATGGTGAATCACTCAGGGTGGTGGGAGAAAAGACCCAGCCAAGCTTTCTGTGATATCACGCCCTGCCTCCTGTCAAGTCTGCATTGCCAGCCTGGGCTCAACAAATAAACTCAATGTGAGACAGAGCCATGTAATCTCTGTCTCCTGAGGAGGGAGGAGTTTCAGAACAGCCTTAAAGGGAATCTGTCAACTCCCAGGCCCTACCTAAGGTGCTGACAGTGTGCTGTAGCTGGCAGTCCCCTAGTGAGCATGGTGCCTTTTGGTAATTTTGCATGCAGTGTATTATGCACAATTCCATGTCTCCTACTGTAATGAAGTGTCAAAGATGAGTTGTTTGCCACACTCTGGCACACCTCACCACTCCTTCCTCCTCCCTCTTCTTCATGAATAATCAATGCTGCCCGGCCTCCTGCCCCATCAGCTGTCAGCCAGTGTCTCTGATTGTAGACCAGTCCTCTGTACGCATTTTTTGTCTGAAACAAACACTCAGATATAGTTGAATCTTTGAGCCTTTATGTGTTAAAGCTGTGGTCCAGGGGTAAGTTGCCTATTTAGAGACCTGCCAGATAATTTTCTGGTTCATATCCACTGATGGAAATGAAATATAGGTCTTTATTTATATATTATTTTGCCACACAAGCTGTGTGGCAGGCAGAAACAAGTCAACTGCTTTACCTGTTCCTGTTTTGATGTTGGTTTTGCAATAAAGTAGTATTCACATTATATTTCCTTGGAGTGCTGGGCCTTTTCTCTGAATTCCATCTCCTTACTCCCCCCTCCCATTTTTGAGCCTGTTTAGGTCTCAGCTTCCAGGTGTCAATCAAGAAGGGAGGGGAGAGAGTATTATCTAATAATGTGCTGTATTTATAAATACAAATATTATTTTTTTTTATGTGTTCACAGATCAACAATTCTCCATAGACTTAACATTATTAAATATCTAATATGAAAAATATTTTATGGCCATATTTTACTGTGTGTGTGTGTGTGTGTGTGTGAACCTAGCCTAAATCTGCCCATAGTAGGCACCATAGCCTCCTTTATCGAACTGACATAAATATTAAATGTTTACTTTCGAATTTTTCATCTAAACTGCCTGAAAACGATTTCTTGCTAAAAGTAGATGGTTATTACCTTTTCGAGATGCATATGTTATTCAGCACCTTACAAATTAAAATTTTAACATCTGACAATGACTTTTTAACTCTTTATGAAGAGTTTGATGGGGCATTTGTACACCATCTTTGATTACTTACAACCTTAAACTTTAAGATGTTTTTAAGACATATATTTTTTTCTGACTCGAAACACTAAAAAATCTCTCAATGTTATCATGATAATGAAGATTCAAATGTGACTATAGGAAGTCTCCTTATATTGCATTCCATCAAGTACTCTTATATTCACAGGCCCTGTTTCGCAGTGCTTCATACAGAGTAGCGGCATGCCATCTACCCTTGAGCATCTCTAGGTCACAAAGGGGTTGTGAAAGCTGAACTTTAGTATGGCATGATCTCCTCAGTAGTTGCTAGGCAATAATTGTGTTCTCAAAAGTGACTGATTCAGACCCTTGGCTGCTACATTTCCGCATTTAATTTGCAATTCAAATTTCCTGACAGGCAGAAGCAACCAAGCTGTTCACCTAAGATTGCAAAAGTTATATTGAAATACAAGAAATATCCACTGCCTGCAGCTTTCTTTGATAATAGCTAGAGTGAGATGAAAAAAAAAAAAAAAATAGATTTAATCACAATGGGAAGTTTATGGTCCATTTATATTGGATCAGTTTACAACATTATCCTCCAATCGCCACCGAACCACAAAAAGTCTATCTATCCTATGGTATTGTAATCTTAGAATGGCTGATCATTAAGTTCATGAAATCAGTAAAAATGTTCTGTCACCCTTAAGAAAAGGGCAATTTTTCATCTGTTTGCCATGCTCTCAATTATGGCAAATTCTGCCATGTTGATGTATAATAGCACGCCAAATTGGGAAATGTTACAAGAGTTCTTAAAAGAATCAATCTTTTTTTCTTTCTCATTTGCATGTACTCCTTCTGCTTTAATTTGCAGTTTGCTGACATTTGTACGTGCTTGTGCAGGATTGAATTATAAATGGAGGTAGAGTCAGCTTATTCAGTCTTAACCCCTTGACTGTATCATCTTAGAGTTGCACATTTGCTGCAGTTGTTTCTCTAAATATAAGGAAGCTACAGAACAGATATTTTTAATTGCTGCCAATGTTGAACCTTAGCAATTAGCCTTTCCCTAGCTCAGCCAGGTTATACCCCGACTCTCTCGGAATTGGGGCCTCTTGCTCATCTACCCTATGGGTCAATCTTCTTTAAGTTAATTGGGCTTGACGGCCATGTACATAATTCCATGTGTATAATATTTCAGTCAAAATTGCCTACAAGAAAATTCTCCTGGCAAACTGTGCTGACACTTCTTTGATATTACACCATTTGATAGACAGTTAAATACTAGCAAGGGTATCATATACTATTTTGAAATATAATATTCACAGCAAAGGAGAGCAAGAATCATAATCCAGTATGTTATGTAAGCCACAAATATAATAGTATGAGATTAACATTTCAGGTGTTATGGCTTTATTTGTTTTGTATACAAAAAGCATAGTTAAAGGGGTATTCTTATCTAGCTATATATTTGTGCAAATACATCCATTTAGTAAACTTGCCTCCTCGTTCTGATATGTTGCTCTTTTCCCCCAATTGTTGACAGCTCGTTGTCTAGGTTACAGACCACCCACTCAACAATCTGGTCAGCAATCTAGACCAGCGCTTCCCAAACTGTGAGGTGCACCTCACTGGTGAGGCACAACTCACAGTCTGGGACACACAGCAGGGACTCCAAAACTGAGAATACACTGATGATGACAGCCCTGGATCATCAATGCAGGCTTCATACAAACAGGAAATGAAAGACTTGTGATGCTGTCATGATCACATGTCTAAGTATAATGTACCGTACAAGTGGTGTGTGTGTGGTTGTGTGTGTGTGTGGGGGGGGGGGGGGTTGTGGTAGAGCAAGGAGAAGAGAAAGAGAAATAATAATAATAATAATAATAATAATAATAATAATAATAATAATAATAATAATAATAGTAATAATAATAATAATAATAATAATAATAAACAGGAAATTAAAGACTTGTGATGCTGTCATGAACACATGTATAAGTATAATGTACTGTATAAGTGGTGTGTGTGTGGTTGTGTGTCTGTGTGTGTGTGGGGGGGGTGTTGTGGTGGAGCAAGGAGAAGAGAAAGAGAAATAATAATAATAATAATAATAATAATAATCAGGAAATGAAAGACTTGTGATGCTGTCATGATCACATGATCTCCCAGGTCCTTAAACTAGGGGGCAGTATAGCAGAAAAACAGAAAGAGTGCAGGGGAGCTGCTGAAGAACCTCCTGGGTAATGTATAAGTGGTGTGATCCAATTAATAGGGATAATTTCAGAGAATCAACTACCAGACTGGAAAAGTTTTTTTTTGCAAACAGAACCCCCGAAACAAGCCTTATCATTACTCTATGATCTTTTGTTGGAAACAATTCCACAAAACTTTCCCCCATACACGGTATAATGGGAAAGGGAGGTACAGGAGGCCATTACCGTAGAGGAGTGGAAAAAAGCTTTTACATCTGTCCATAAGACGCCACTGGCATGTGCAGCCCAAGAAAAGAACTACAAGCTACTGACCAGATGGTACAGATGCCCTAGCCAGCTTCATACGATTTTCCCCACAGCGCCTGAGACATGCTGGCGATGTGGTACAGGGAGAGATAATATGCTCCCTATATGGTGGGAATGTCTAATCATTTAGGATTTCTGGGAGAAGGTTTTCTTGGTTTATGAAGCAATCTCGGGCGTTCCATTGGAGCTATCCCCCAAAATTGCCTTATTATCAATTCTGCCAGGCTCTAATTCCTGGAGTTTTAAGACACCTACTAGTAGCCGCAAGAACAGTCATCCCGAGACACTGGAAGGATGTTAATCCTCCAACGATCCTAGAATGGGCCCACGAGGTCAACACAATCAGAAGAATGGAAGAACTTACCATAGGGAGAATAGGGACCCCCCGCGATAATCAGCAGATCTGGGTCTTGTGGACGAAATTTATGGACTCTCCAGACTTTCTTACATTGGTAGATTAGGACCTCCTTTAAATAAGAATGCTGTTTGTTCTTATTGGGGCTAAAATATTATCAGAGACGAATGTTATATGTTATATTATTACATGTAGTTATGTAAGTTGGTATGCATTTGGTGGAGAGTGGTGTTGGGTTATACAGGTGGAACTGTATGTATTTGTGTAGTGCAAAGTTTGGTTATACAGATAGAGCAGGGTGTTTTGGTGTAGCGTGGTGTTGGGTTATACAGCTGGAGTAGTATTTATTTCTGCACTATGGTGGTGATTTGGCACTTCTCTGGGATATTATCTGCACTACATGGTTGTATCTTGCGCTGCATAGTAGTATGTGTTCTTTGGTGAGGCCTCATTATCAACATGTATCGCCTGGTGAGTCCTGAGAACAAAAAGATGCCCTGATATGTTGAAAGAGCAGCATATCAGGAGAAGGAGGCAAATTTGTTAAACGGATATATTTGCTAAAATATTTGACAAGTTCTACAAGTTTAAGGCTGCGTTCACACACAGTATATTTGCTCAGTATTTTGGTCCTCATATGGCAATCAAAACCAGGAGTGAATTGAAAACATAGAAAGCCTATGTTCACACACTGTTGAAATTTAGAGGATGACTGTCATTTTATGACAAATAATGGCCGTTATTTCATAACAACGGCCAATGTTTTAAAATAACGCCAATTATTTGCCATTAAATGACGGCCATCCACTAAATTTCAACAGTGTGGGAACATAGGCTTTCTGTATTTTCAATCCACTCCTGGTTTTGGTTGCAATATGGGGACCAAAATACTGAGCAAAAATACTGTGTGTAAACATAGCCTAACCATGTTAGTTGAAATAACTATGCAGTGATATAAAAAAAAACAAAAAAAACTTTGCAATGTGTTTTTTTTTAATAATGTAATATAAGGGCAACGGGCAATTGATTTTTATTTGGCATACTGCAAAATGGATTCATTTATCCTTTAGAGCTATGTTCACACTGTGTATGTTTCTGTCCGTAGTGCGAACCGCGAATATTCGCCCGTAGTTTTGAGGTTAATGCGTACATTGGAAAGTATACAATATACGGCTGCACAGTGCACACTACGTATGAGCTTACGGCCGGATCGTATACGGCGCCGTGAAAAATGAACAAGACCATTGTTTGAGGACGGAAATGTCGGTCCCGTACGAAGTACTTATTTCAGCCAAATTGAACTTGATTTTTCGATCCAAAAGGTTCTGTCTGGTTTACGGGGCTGAGCGAAGATTTCCAAGTAAATGACCTGCTTCAGATCGCTTCGAAACAAGCTAGGGAAGCATAACTGTACTACGGGCGTATGTTTGCGGTTCATACGCATCTAGCCGCATGTCGATTTTTCCCACGCCCGTAGTTTCAGTCGCACATGTACGTCGGCGTACGAACTACGGACGGAATCATACGCAGTGTAAACACAGCCTTAATAGTATACAATGTTTATGATAAACACAGGCAGAAAGTGAACTTCGCCTAAGATTCTAGTTGGGGAGTTAGAAGTTAGGAGTTAGAAAAGACCTTGGCTACGTTAACACTGGGGAAGTCCTCAGACAAAGTTTGATGGGCTGTCCTTTGAGGCGTATAAGACATTTTGGGCTGAAATGTAAGAAAAATTATTAGAGGTCATAGATAATTAATATGCAAGATGTGAGTGTTGGGAACTTTCCTAAACGTGGTCCTGCACCAAACATTTCACTCCCTGCTCGGCACGGGAGGCAGGTCCCTAGTGTGATGGAGGCTCGTCCATTTCTAGCTATGGCCAAGCATTCGGTAAGGCCCAGGGAGAGTGTTCAACTGCCCAGGCAGAGTCCTGCAGTGGCCTGGCAGCCTATCAGAAGCATCAGAGCGTTGAGCCAATTACTACTGACCCAGCTCTCTGACATGACGTCCGGTGGAAGATAAATAGGCAGCTAATGTCCCGTGATAGTTCTGGCTTGCCTGTACTTCATCAGTGTATATTATATAGCCATTCTGTGTATCCTGACCTTGGCTAGTTTCCTGACTTTGTACTTGACTCCTGAGAGGGACTCCC
The DNA here is from genome assembly GCF_027789765.1 of Dendropsophus ebraccatus. NCBI lineage: Eukaryota > Metazoa > Chordata > Amphibia > Anura > Hylidae > Dendropsophus > Dendropsophus ebraccatus. The sequence goes on from NC_091454.1 coordinate 132,458,111, forward strand.
GACCCAGGCTTGTTTAATGGTATTTCCTTTAGTTCTGTTTCTGTACTGTGTAGCTATCAAGGTTTTGACCCCTGGCATGTTTATGGGTTTCCCTTTTGTATTCAGATTTGTGGCCTTACATTATTGTACTATTACTGAACCAGACTAACTACTCATACCACCTGATAGTTTCTGCTCTTTAGCAGTGTAGGGGCCATCTCCCAGTTGGCAGGATCCAAAGAGTGTGGATTCATAACATCCAATTTTACTTATAAATAAAGATGTGAAATCATTATGAAAGAGGTTGGCCAATCAACCCTCAATGATGAGTCCTAGTTGGATATATAAAGATCAGAAAGGATTCGGGAGAGGTCAATCTACCTCTTGCCATACTAGAAGGCTTTTTCTTAATCTGCAGCTGTTACCTGAAATGTAGAGAAAATGTGATTCTGGCCTTGGATTCAGCCAAGGCCTTTGCTATGAGTGGTTATATGTATGAGATACATGAGTTTTTTGGCTCAAATATATCTGGATCTGGACCAGATAGCTATAATGGAGGTTAATGTTATGATGTCAGTAAGGGGACAGAGACAGGGGTGTCTCTTGCCCCCCCCCCCCCCCCCCCCCTTGTTCTTATTAGGAATTGAACCCCTAGTAATAAATTGTGGCAAAAAAATGGGTTTAAAAATGGGAGCTTGGAGGAGAAAAATAATTGCCTTATACAAAGACAATGCTCTACTGATGTGGTCATTCGATTTATGTGGTGTTTAAGGTAATGCAACTCTTTGGGAGAATCTTAGGGTTAAAAATGAATTGGGTAAAATCTGTAGCTATAAATATGAACCTGCAGTTAGTCAGTATGGGACAGTCATTTCAGTTTCTGGGAATTAAAGTATCACATATTCAAGTTTGTGGAAAACCTCACTAGAGAATTAGTTAAGAAAGTGTAGTAAAACTTGATGTTAGGAAATATTTTATTACGGCGAAAGGTAAGTTAATCTATGAGGAATTTTTGGGTACAAAACACACCAGGGGAGGTGTACGCTATATTTCATTGCAGAAATTGTGTGTTGTTGGCTTGCATTGTGTTGTTGTCATGATAGAGACAACCAGTACTCATGGTAGTAGATCCGTCAAGCTAAGATGAGTATGCAGAGCGGTACATCCATTAATATCTAACTTTAGAGCATCACTAGGAAGAGCAAACCTTTGACTCTTGGTTGAATAGGACTCAGCATAGGCAGCGGGCCCTTTAGCGAGTTGCAGCCTCTCCAACCGCAGACTAGATTTGAACACTGCAGACTGCAGGACTTGCCTGAAGACTTGACTTTGAGAATGATGACCCCCTCAGAGTGGATATCAAGTTCTCCTCCAACACTGGCAAACTTAGCACTGCATAGCTTTGCAGTCAGAAACACTAGAACAAGACATCAGGGACTTTAAAACTACTACAAAGGGTTAGGCTCTGTTCACACAGAGTAAAATTGGCAGAATTCTGCAACTGAAAATCCTGCCAGCCTCCGTGTTATACTAGAAGTCTACGGGAGGCTTGCACGCCTCCTCTCTCTGCAGTGACATGTCCATTCTTCTGTGTGGAGAGAGGAGGAGCGCCTCCCATAGACTACCAGTATGACACAGAGGCTGGCGGAATTTTCCACCATGGAATTCCGCCAGTTTTACTCCGTGTGAACGATGCCTAACCCTTTGTAGTCTATTAGCACAGACTTCCTGTCAGTGAATAGCACATAGAGTAGAAACAAAGCCAGTGCAGTACAATGCCCTTCACCCACAGTATACTCTTAGACCTGAAATAAATCCAATTACAGTGCCGCATGACACATGTATATGCATTCAGCAGCAGAAATAAAAACAGGGGAGAAGGGGTTTGGGACACTGCACTAGTAATGTCTTGCTGATAGATATTACAGTGTACATTTAAAGGTGTTCTGGAGTCCATGCCCTGATGAAACAAAGGATTTGATCTTTCTTGGCAGCATGGATGGCAGCTACAAAATATCAGAAAGGGGGCTTTAGTTTCATGGCTCATCATTATTAGAGATGAGCGAACTGGGTTCGGGTTCGAGTCGATCCGAACCCGAGCGTTCAGTATTTGATCAAGCTAGGGCTGCTGAATTTGGATAAAGCTCTAAGGTTGTCTGGAAAACATGGATACAGCCAATGACTATATCCATGTTTTCCACATAGCCTTAGGGCTTTATCCAAGTTCAGCAGCCACCGCTAATCAAATGCCGAAAGTTCGGGTTCGGATCGACTCGAGCATGCTTGAGGTTCGCTCATCTCTAATCATTATATATATATATATATATATATATACACACACACATTACTTTAAATACATTTTAGATACATGTTCAGACATAGTTGACCCATAGATATAAGAAGTTTTCAGACGGCTATGTTTCAGAAGGACAATGTTTTGTAATTTACTGTATATCTAAGCAAGGAGAAAAAAAAGAAAGCACTGCAGTACACTTAGCCTCTAATACCACCAGGGGGACCCATTTCCCACCCTAAAGAAATAGAGATGCACGGCAGCATTGTTAAATACAGTGAAATTATTAATTATTTTGAAAAATTATTTAAAAAATGTTGATAATGATGATTTATGTTTCCACACATATGATTCATTCAGGTTCTATGCCCAGAGTAAATATACAGAGTAACCAACAATGGAACACTCTGTTCCAGTGTGGCTACATGCTTCAGTAACCAAGATCAGTTTATTGTATCTTTACTACAAACTTTAATTACACAAATGTTCTTACATATTATAAAAGTTAATGTCTTTTTGAACTCTATAGGCATCTGAACGCCTTAAGCTTTTGACCTCAAATTTGGCATGTTGGTACATTGGCTGGGAAGGTTTATGTAAAGGCCTTGACCTTGCTGGCCATATACAGCACTCACTAACTGTAGTTAGCAGCCATTGTTACAACCTGTGGTGTATAGACATCCAAACGCCTGAACAATTTGGGGGAAATTTCTTAGGATGTCTTAGTAAAATTCTTTTTGTTGACCAGCAGACCTTATTTTCTATTTTACAAGAGCAACAAGAAAACTGAAAGCTGAGCTGTGATTGGATGTTATGGGCAACAAAGAGAATCTTACTATTTGACAGTTTGATTTCCCTGTTTGTGTTTCCTGCAGCAGAGAGAGAGACGCAGGAGCTGTTTAAATTTCCTGCACGCTCTCTTCTCTTAGCTGCGGGGAACACCATGTAAAGAAGCGGGGATTCCCAGCTCCTGTAACCTTGGTGTTCCAGAACAGCTCAATAACTGTCAGCTGAAAAATAGTTCAACAATGTTCAAGTACTGAGCACAAACTTCAGGGGGAAATTTTGTTTCATTAACGATTTGTTCGAACACTGAGGTGTTCGAGAACCAAGGTATTACTGTATAAGTGGGGACCTGACTGCTGCATAGGTTTGACTGTGCAACTCCTTACTCACACAGCATATGACATGTCAGTAAAGTTTATCCCAGCCGGTACTGAAGTACCGTCCAGATAAACTTCCTTTTTATTGAATTGGGATGCGAGCGCATCAGTGTGCGCCCGCATCCCAATTCACCATTGCACACAATAGAGAGTGTGGCCAGAGCCGCACTCTCTACTGTGTGAACAGTCAGTGGTGTGCGGCCGCTATTCAATGAATAGCAGCCACACAAAACTGACATGTCAGTTTTTACTTTGGCCGCTAGCGATCCTGGCCAGAGCGTATACTATAAGTATACACTCTGTTCAGGATTCCCTCTTACTGCAGTGCTATGTAAAATTTCTGTTAATCATGGATGTTGTTTCCCCCCGCGTAACAAAGCAAACAAGCAAGCGAATGGCTTATCGCTAACTTACAGTTCATACATAGTATTTTGGCCAGTTTTTCTGTCAGTATTTAGGTCCGTATTTGTAGTCAAAATTAGGAGTGGAACCAACAGAGTAAAACTATGCTGCACAGTTTCTGTGTTTTCAACCCACTCCTGGTTTTGGCTGAAAAAATACTGACCGAAATACTGACAGAAAAACTTTGTGTGAACATAGCCTATACCTGTCAAAAAATAATGTGCAGTGAGCCGCACATCTCCGCATGGAGATGTACAGCCAATTACTAACCAATGGAAATGCTGCACAATCATTATGTTGTGTAATAGGCTATGTAAACAAATGGTGCTTACACCACATCTCTGGCCTTTAGAGACCATACTAAAGGCCCTATTCCACCAACAGATCTGATGACAGATTATCTGCCAAAGATTTGAAGCCAAACCTAGGAACAGACTATAATAAGAGATCAGGTCATAAAGGAAAGACTGGATTTCTCCTCTTTTCAAATCCATTCCTGGGTTTGGCTTCAAATCTTTGGCAGATAATCTGTTGTCAGATTTGTTGGTGGAATAGGACCTTAAGTAGTGAGACAGGCATTCATTACAGCGGTGTGTCTAGACTTCTAGGCAAAGATGTAGCTAGGTTTTACTGCACTCAGAGCACTCCCGTTAATGCCTCATAAGGTAATAAAATGCACCCTACAGTGTTTGAAAATGACCAGTGGTTTGTCAACATGTTGCTTGGGACAGTTTTGGGCTGCCTTGTGATCATGTACAAGCCCAAGACCAGTGATTATAAAGACTCTTTCACACATTCTGTGGACCTGTAGCTGCAGGCAGCACTACAGAAGTGCACCCACATGTTGTTCGCAATGCACAGACCTATTCGTTAGAGAATTGCAAAATTATCATATGCAATTTCTTTGTACAGGTGGTACTTTTATGGGTTGAGCAAAATTACAGTTGTTGTGCAAAAATTATCATTGGTCACCTGTAATTAGGGATGAGACCATCCTTCACCCACACGGCGCACACCGAACAGAAAATACCAGTAAGAAGCTACTACACGTGTAATTCGTCATTTGTAGTTTAGAGTTAAAGGGGAACTCCAGGTAGAGGTTAAAAAAATGAAACTTCTGCAGAAGCATATAGCATTACTTACCTGTCTATCCCAGTTTTGAAACTCCAAAAAATTCATTTGTTTGGGGGGGGGGGGGTTGTTCTGTATTGTGTTTCTGTCCTTCCTGGTTGAGCAGTTCCCAGAATGCAATGCTTTCCCTCAGCTGATCATCACTGTCCCTTACCCATCACAATCAGTAAAATTATGATTGCACCTGCTTCAGGCCTGTCAGAGAAGGTGGATCACTCAGGGGATTGGGAATCCAGCCGAGCCTTCTGTGACATCACGCCCGGCCCCCTGTCTGCATCATCAGCCTGTGCTCAGCAAACACACACAATGTGAGACAGAGGCATGGAATATTTGGCTCCTAAGGGGGGATAGCAGAAGGAGCAGGAGACAATGTCAATTGGCACAGGGGCCATTTTTTTTCACTTCCTGGATCAGCTACCATTGTGGCAGAACTGCACAGATACGGTAATACATTGTATACATCTATATAACTTTTAATGTACTTTTAATAGAAAACAAGTTTTTCTTATCCGGAGTTCCCCTTTAAAATGCCCTTGTGTTCTTGCATGTGGTTTCAAGTGTCTTGTTTAGTTTTATGCATTTTTTTGTTGCCTAAAACAGATTAGCTAATCATGTATGCTAGGGTAGCAGTATAGTACTGCTGCACAATTTTTCGCAAAAATAAAAAATAAGTAATTAACCCATAGCTGCACCAGGACGTTACTGAACGTCCTCGTGCCGCTATGGGAGTTCAGAGGGGGGTCGCGCGGCGACCACCCTCTGAACTGCCGCGATCCCGGGTGCCGCGTGTAGCCCGGGCTCGCGGCTATTAGCGGGCACGGTCCGATCGCCGTGCCCGCTAATTAAGTACTTAGAAGCAGCTGTCAAAGTTGACAGCTGCTTCTAAATACTTGCTTTTATTCATACCTGGTGGTCTAGTGGGGGGATCGCGATATGCGCAATCAAGGTACCGATAGAAAGATCACATCATGGCGCAAAAAATTACACCTCACACAGACCCATAGACCAAAGGATAAAAGCGCTATAAGCCTGGGAATGGAGCCATTTTAAGTGACGTATATTTGTTAACAACGGTTTGAATTTTTTACAGGCCATCAGATACAATATAAGTTATACATGTTACATATCGTTTTAATCGTAACAACTTGAGGAACATGCATAACAAGTCAGTTTTACCCCAGGGTGAATGGCGTAAAAACACATTTCCCCCAAATAAAAGAAATGCGTTTTTTTTTTCAATTTCACCACACTTTGAATTTTTTTCTGGTTTCCCGGCACATTTTAGGCAAAAATTACATCTGCCATAGCAAAGTACAATTAGTTGCGCAAAAAATAAGGGCTCACTTGGGTCTCTAGGTGGAAAAATGCAGGCGCTATGGCCTTATATACACGAGGAGGGAAAAACGAAAACGCAAAAATGAAAACTGGCTGTGTCCCCTAAGGGTTAATAAATCGCATAATAATTTAACTAATCTGAAACCATACCCTCCTGCTGCAAAAACTGAGCAAAGGAGAATTTGGAGTGAACTGAGGCAATCTACCTTATCTGACTTGATAAATTATGCACAAAAATACACCTTGTACTAGCCAAAAAAAAACTAAACAGAACAACAAAAACACATGTGCCACTGATAAACAAAAAATGCAAGTGCATGGCTATCACATACCAAATACAATTTCAAAAGGTCTTACAGCTAGAGGGGCACCTGATAGCACTGATTTGTGAGAAAAACATCAATGACGTCTCTTAGGGCCCATTTACCCAGAAAGATTATCTGAAAGATTATCTGCCAAAGATTTGAAGCCAAAGCCAGGAATGGGTTTGAAAAGAGGAATCTCATGCTTTCCTTTATGACCTGTTCTCTGTTTATAGTCTGTTTCTGGCTTTGGCTTCAAATCTTTGGCAGATAATCTGTCAGATAATCTTTCTGTGTAAATGGACCCTAAGTCAAAGCTAATTTTGAAGCATTCTCTATACTGTATTCTGCCATGTAACTCAGATAGGGTCTGTTGCTACAAGAAACTATTAATTCATTTTCACATCAATAAAATATTAATATTTTATGCATATTAAAATGTTTGTTGGTGCAAACTATTGTTTCATTAGCAGTATACATGCACATATGTATACCTGTCATTTGACGAATAATACAGAAGAAAAGACAATAGTTATTACTGCAAAGGTTTCAATCAGTTTCTGAAAAGTGGAAATCCTGGGGTTGTGTAGGATAATCAAAGGTCCCTTGTGTGAGATTCACCACTAATCACTGCCCATCAGCTGCTGGATTTTATGTGGATTAGGGAAAGGATTAAATTCAGTTTATAACAATACACTGCAAGAAACACTACACTAAAGCATGCACACGGCCCTTGATAAATTTTCCCCCTTGTCTATATTGCACTTTGCCTTTTTAGCCATTACCTGTATATAAAGCCCAGATTTACTGTATTGGGTGCATTTGTCCAGCATGTCAGTGGCTATGTGTCTGTACATCTCTATTTTTTTTATTTTTATTTATGAAATGATTGTTTAATAAAGATGAAAATGTCATTTGTAATTGGCTCAGTGGAATTTTTTGGTGGTTTTTAATTTTAGCATTGTTGGCAAATTGGAGAAATACTCACTAGTAGAGCGCCACTTGTTTAGTGTGCAATAAAAGTAGGAATTTTGCCTCTTAATCATTTTTTGTTGCACAAGTGCACATTTTCTATTCTGTTTTATTGTAATCTCTGACACTTCTACTGCAGATGCAGAGAGGGCTAAAGGATTGTGAGGGCAAAGGAGAGGGGAGAAGGAGAGACAGTATCAAGCAAGGGAGACTTCCAGCAGACCTTTGATTAGAAATCGCTGGAATGAATCACTGTGGGAGGTGGAACCGTAGTCAGTGTGAGAAACCTGTGGCTGATACAGACTTGGACCTTATCCACACATCCATGATGTATTGCCGGTGTGCTGGCTGCATATCACAGACTGAACACTTACCTCTGACAGGACTCTCTGCATCATAATTCACTATGTAGCACTGAGATCCTGAATGGCTAGAGCACTACATACGTAGAGACACAGCAAAGTTACAGTACGGTTCATTAAATCTGTGTGTCAGTCTCAGAACTCTACACCAGCTCTGAGATTATTTAGATTTTCACCATGATTTATGGTGCATTTACACAGACAGATTTATTTGACAGATCTTAGAAACCAAAGCCAGGAACAGACTATAAACAGAGAACCGGTCATAAAGGAAAGACTGAGATTTTTCATCTTTTCATATCCATTCCTGGCTTGGGCTTCCTATAAATCTCTCTGTGTAAACGCACCTTTACTCCTAAATCATGGTAAATCGGGAAAAGGCGGCCACACCTCTTGTCTGCTCATCAGAGAAACAGGGTGTACATTGTCAAGAAGTACAAAATTTTTGCATATGTGCCCCATATACAAGGATGATCACCCCACATCTGTCTAAATTACAAGAATTAAAACAGTAAAAATGCACAATATTGGAAATAATAAACAAATATGGTAAAAAGGAACTACATTTTTGCTTCCTTTCAGGCAGTACATTTGGGGCCTATAAATTGTATGGAATATGTTTTTTTTTTTATTAGCATTAGAAAATCTTATTTTATTTTATGTTATTTTACTTACTACTTGAGCTTTTTAATTTCACTGACCAGTGAACATGTCGGGGATGAAAGAGGTATTTAAAAGTGGACAAAAAAGTTTACTCATGCATTGTTGTTATCTGAATTACTTCATATTTAAGGACACTGTAGGCTGACTGAAGTCATTTGAAGAGGAATACTGATTTTAGGTTTCATAAACATAAACATTTTTTTTCCTTTTTTTCTGTGTGTGCACCTGGCCTTCAAGTAAGGAATGGTGGGTATACATAGTTTACACAACATCATTTTAAGTAAAATAATGGCCGTTGTAATGACAGTTGAGAAAAAGGGACCAAAATGGTAAAATAAAAATAGCGCTAGAACATAATGTCTTGCAAAAAAAAAAAAAACAACAACTAAACATTAGGCTAAAAATACAGATTCAGGCTGCGTTCACACTACGTATATTTCAGTCAGTATATGTATATTTCAGTCAGTATTGCAACCAAAACCAGGAGTGGATTAAAAACACAGAAAGGATCTGTTCACACAATGTTGAAATTGAGTGGATGGCCGCCATTTAATGGCAAATATTTGCTGTTATTTTAGAACAATGGCTGTTATATTGAAATAATGGCAGTTATTTACTGTTATATGGCGGCCATCCACTCAATTTCATCATTGTGTGATCAGATCCTTTCTGTGTTTTTAATCCACTCCTGGTTTTGGTTGCAATACTGACTGAAATATACTGACTGAAATATACGTAGTGTGAACGCAGCCCTAGGTTATGTTCTGGAACTTATGGATTATGAACATTATTAACGACCGTTTATTTACCAAGACGGCCACGTTCCCCTGCTATGTTTCAGAAGTAGGAACATATCCCAAAAATAGATCACATGCAAAGTATAAAATTTATCACAGCGGCTAATGCTGTATGATAAATGGGTATACAGCATCTTTAGATACCACTGCATAACTCTCATGGCTGCAGAGTTTGACCTGGGATTGGACAGGGTGGACACAGACAGTGAACCCTAAACTTGTCCCCACCAACATGGATGCCAGTAAAGGCCCAGCAGTAGTCAACATGGAGGCAAGGGCAGGCACACCAGTAGTCAACATGGATGCCAGTAAAGGCCAAGCAGTAGTCAACATGGATGCCAGTGAAGGCCCAGCAATAGCCAACATGGAGGCAAGGGCAGGCACAGCAGTAGTCAACATGGATGTCCATTACTGCTCTGGTAAATCCTGCCTTTAAAATGGCTACAACATTGAAAAAAGGTAGAAGGTACTGGTGAAAGAATGGCATAGGACACCCATAAGATAAGATGACATCCACTGATAATATGGTTTGAAATGGACAAGACAAGGAAGGTAAGGGCAGGCACAGCAGAAGTCAACATGGATGTTAGTTAAGGACCAGCAGTAGCCAACATGGATGCTAGTTAAGGACCAGCAGTAGCCAACAAGTAGCCTTCTACCCCCAGCATCATTTAGATTTTCAATTTGACTGTAGCAGTTGGGTTAACATTCTATTGAAGTTCTATGCAGGTGTACTACAAATCCCAGCAATACAGTGTAGTACCCACTAGTTTGGGGGGGGGGCTGTAAGGTACAATCTGGTAGTGGCTGGACCTAGACACACTCTCTGACACACCCTTTACTCTGTGAAAGCAGTTGTGATGTGATTGAAATTAGATAGGCCTTGCACATGAAATACAGAAATGAGGAAAAATACTTGTGCTCCCACAAGTTTTAAGGGGCTGTACGGTACAATCTGGTAGTGGCTGGACCTAGACACACGCTGGGATACCCCGTTACAATGAGCAGGGAAGTTTTATGCAGGTTTACTACAAATCCCAGCAATACAGTGTAGTACCCACTAGTTTAGGGGGGGCTGTACGGTACAATCTGGTAGTGGCTAGACCTAGACACACTCTCAGAAAGCCCCGTCCAATGAGCAGTGAAGTTCTATGCAGGTGTACTACAAATCCCAGCAATCCAATGTAGTACAGCAGGACCACCAGCCCTAAAATCAAAAAAGAGTACACTGAGCACTTCTTAGGGGTCTGTATGCAACACCTAATGTCCCCTTTCTGCCAGCAGACGACCACCACAGTGTGCTGGTTAAATCGTGGTAGCAGCACTGCAAGTCCCAGCCAGCAGTCTGTAGTAATACTATGAAAAAACGTTTTGTTTGTTTATATTGCTAGTATATTCCCTGCCTACTGGAATGCTAAATCCTACACTGACACTCTCCCTGAGAAGCAGCATCTCTGTCCCTGATCTCTCACAGCATGCGTCTGAAGCGAGTACTGCCGGCTGCACGTTTTATATGGCAAGGTCATCTGATCTGGCCAACCAATCGCTGCTATCGACATGTATGGGTCCCACGTGAATCCAGGATGTACCAAAGAGTCTCCTGCATGTTTATTGGCTGAGAAATAGCGCCCAAACTTACAGGAAACGGATGATGAGATTTTCTTGAGTTTGCGAGATGCTCGTCTGAGTAATGAGTACCATCGAGTACCCTAATACTCGATCGAGTACCAAGCTCGGACGAGCATGTTTGCTCATCACTAGTTATTTGTGATTATTGTGTGACAGTAAAAGAGCATAGACTATAAAAGGAACACATTTATCTGATAATCTGCAAATGCTTAAACAAGCTGTCAGGACGGTGAGGTACACATACGACAAGACAGTGGGCCCTAGGTTTGAACCCACCCACTGTCCCTGCCTACTTGCCTTAACCGGTCCTAGGCTGCCGTGGACAACCACGAAGACGTTCCCTACGCTGTATAAGTGGTACACTAAACAGGACAGACAAATACAATAGAGGAAGGTAAACAAGCCAAATCAAAACCACATGGGCAACGCAGTACAAAAACGGCAATACAATCGGATAGTCACAGGTCAGGCGGGAGGTCTGATAGCGAGTCGAGCAGTCAGAGGCAATTAGGAAGGGAAAATGCAGGAGTAGACATTGGGGAAGCTCGGACCAGGAGCCAGCTGGCTGCGAGTGACACGAGAATTGCGGCTCCCTTGGTTGGGACGCCGTTGGGTCTCCGTGACGTCACCCGACTCTGGCGGCGCTGTGTCTTAGCGCCATCAGTAGGTAAGTTGCTGACACAAGCATTGTATGTATGTGACACCTCCATTACAAAAAGAGCATAATTGACAAAAGGCATTACACCAACAGATTATCTTGAGCCAAAGCCAGGAATGGACTATAAGGCTGGGTTCACACACAGTATATTTCAGACAGTATTTGGTCCTCATGTCAGGTCCTCATAGCAACCAAAACCAGTAGTAGTGAAAACACAGACAGGCTATGTTCACACAATGGTGAAATTGAGTGGATGGCCGCCATATAACGGTAACTGCCATTATTTCAATACAGAAGCCATTGTTTTAAAATAACAGCAAATATTTGCCATTAAATGACGGCCATCCACTCAATTACAACATTGTGTGAACATAGCCTTTCTGTGTTTTCAATCCACTCCTGGTTTTGGTTGCTATGAGGACCTGACATGAGAACCAAATACTGCCTGAAATATACTGTGTGTGAACCCAGCCTAAACAGGAAACAGGTCATAAAGGAAAGACTGAGATTTCTCCTCTTTTAAAATCCATTTCTGACTTTGGCTTTAAAAAAAACCTTTCAGATAATCTGTTGGTGTAATAGGGTCCTTAGGGTCCTCTTACATAGAGGTGATCGAACATCGGAAAATCCTAGGTTTGATCGAGCTCAAATATTCTCGAAACTGACGCTTTTGATTGCTGATGCCTTCCCGGTCCATGGGAAAGGAGGAGAGTGCTCGGGGATCGCCTGGAATTCTGGGATTTGAGGCTATCTCCAGGCACGCTCCTCCTTTCGCATTGACCGAGAAGACATCAGCAATCAAATGCGGCAGGTTTGAGAATGTTCGAGTTCGATCGAACCTAGGATTTTCCGATGTTCGATCAAGCCTACTCTTACACGCACAGATATGTGACAGATTTTTGAAGCCAAAGCCAGGAATGAATTTGAAAAAAGCAGAAATCACATTTTCTTTTTTATGACCCGTTCTCTGTTTATAGTCTGTTAGATATCTGTGTGTGTGTAAATGGACCCTTAGAACAAGGATAATCATAAATCACAATAACCATAAGAGCAATAACTAGTTAAATAATATGACAGAGCATTGGCTTCTATGGCTTAAAGGGGTATAAATAAATAAATAAATAAATCTTTCACATCAACTGGTGCCATAAAGTGCCAGATGTTTGTAATTTACTTTTATTAAAAATATCTTTTCTTCTAGTACTTATCAGCTGCTGTATGTCCTGCAGGAAGTGGTGTATTCTTTCCAGTCTGACACAGTACTCTCTGCTGCCACCTCTATCCGTGAAAGGAACTGTCGAGAGTAGTAGCAAATCCCCATAGAAAACATCTCCTGCTCTCTAGAGAATACTACTTCCTGCAGGACATACAGCAGCTGATAAGTATTGGAAGACTATTTTTAATAGAAGTAAATTATAAAACTCTTTCTGGCACCAGTTGATTTGAAAGAAAATTTTATATACTGAATAACCCCTTTACAGGGGATATCCAGGATGAGAAAAAGCACAGCTATTTCTTGCAAACACTGTACCACCCCTGTCCTCAGGTTGTGTGGCATTACAATTTAGCTCCATGAATGTTTCTGGGGAAAATACATGTTTTTCTAAGCCTGAACAACTCCTATAAAGTCAACCAGTTTAAAACACTGCATGGTTTTATTGGATTAACCATTCAGATGACAAGGCATTTTCCTGTCCTCTTACTGCTGTTATTAAGCCCCTGTGAATCCCCTCCATGGTCCACACTTATTTCTCATTCTCTAAATTTTATGGTGCAGAACCACAGGGGGGCTGTTTGCCAGTAGTACCAACACCTGGACTTTCTTTCTTTTACTTCTCTAGCCAATCATAATACAGCACAGCACTTACTCCTCTCTGCTATGCTATGACATAGTGCTGGCCTGATCAGACAAATGACACAGAACACTACTATAAATGGCAGTTGGGGAAGAATCAGTTACTGGTGAATAATGGGGGAGATTTATCAAGCAAGTCAAGATTAAATATGTTTGTTGTTGTCCATGGGCCACAACCATGACCATGCCACCCTTTCTGCACACCCAATGTACCTACGTGCCAAATTTGGGGTTAAATGATCCAGGTGTCAAGGCTGTCATAATGACTGATAGAAGAGAACAATAGTATTTGAGTGCTATATACATCCAGCAAGATCCACAGTTTACAAGTGCTGTGTACATCGGGCAAAGTCATGGCCATTACATAAACCTTCCAAGGCATCCAATCTACTGATGTGACAAATTTGGGACCAAAGTGTTGAAGTGCTCAAATGCCAATAGAGATAGAACAGACATTTACTTTTGTTAAATATTACATAAACTGAATTAGAAGAAATTAGAAGAAACTTGTTCAAAATGACCGACCATTTAAAGTGTCACTGTCATTATAAAAAAGTTTTGAAATGTCAGAGAGACATGTCAAAACTTTGGAAAGGTCAAAAGTTTTTCTTTTTAACAGTGAAACTTTAGTATGCATGGTAAAGAAGACAATCAGACAAATAAAGTCATAACAACAATAAGAAAAATCCCAAATAGAACTACAGCACCATGAACAATTAACAGCAACTCACCAGTGAATATATAACCAAAACAATAAACAGGTTAGTCTCTTTCATGTTATTATCTGTATTGTTTACAGATATTCTAACATGGTTAAAGGAAAATAGCAAAGACCAAAAGAAGCTCAAAATCTTATAATTAAAACAAACATGGAGCATGTTCACTTCATGCTTCAGTGCATGTCATATTACCAGCTTATGAGAGGCTCTATGTACAAATTTTCATCATGAAAAGTTTTAATTGAAACAATACACAAGAGAATATCATATAACAAGATGCTGTGAATGAAAACAACCCAATCATTAAAAGGACCTAACTGTGGCCATGTTTAATGGTTGTAATGTGTGTCCTCTCTGCATGTTACATGACTACACAGTACAGTATGCATCTTACTAGGTCTAAGACATAACCTGTAACACATCTCAGCATTCACATACATACATACATACAAACACACACACACACACACACACACACACACATCATTAACATAATAAAAATATGATTCATAATGTATAGATGCATCTGTAATATGAAATAGAATGTGACAGTATTAGAAATGTAGTCCAGTATACTAGGTGTGACTTAAAAATACATGAAACAAAGTCCTTAATGTATAGTGCAGTTTTTTGGTGCTGAGTTACAATTCTAGTGGTTATAAGAGGGGAAAGTTTATGTTTATGAAACAGCAGATGATGGAAACTGGGAATTATTGAGGGAGCACAATGTGAACTGAACAAGATGGACACTTGTTCTTTAGCAATCAGATAATACAAGTGGGGGAGGACATCCTGGAGTAGATGTCAGCAACCTACATATTGTATCTTCATTCTGTATGTATACCTATAATGTCCTATGCGTGGCACCAAGAAAAAATATAATGTCCCTTTGGTGGTATTATGGTAATATGCTGAGGATATTGTGTTGCTGGGTGGTGTAGTGCAACCTTAGGGCTCACCTTCTGAAACCTTCCTGTCACGGTGGGGTCCGAGAGTGCTGGGGCCCTTGTCTTCTTCAGCATACACTCAGGGACATATAATTTTTAATAAAACTCTTTACACAATAGCGGTGAAAGTATATCAAGACTTTTCTTGAAGGATAACTATATACAATGCAATACAGGGCCATCTAATGATGGTAAACTGTTGGCTTGATCAGAGTCCTTTGCTTCAGGGGGAGGGATACCTTGGTTACTATAGCTTAGACCTGGTGGAAAGCTATGCCTACTCTAATGAGGTCCTCATCCATCTTTTGTGTGTCTCACTATCCTTTAAGGTGCAGGAAACATACATCTGTCTCTCCTGACATCCGTTTTTTCATAATCTTTTTTGTTGTTCTTCTCTTTTGTTCTTCCCTGATAAACCTCACAGATGTCATCAGGAGGTGATGGGGACCAGTGAGAGCCATTGGGACCTGGGTCACTTAATCACATATCTCTTCTTTTAATTTCTGTTCCTTGTGTTACAGGATTGTGTTACAGGGTAGGATAGGCAAGTGTAAATTCTGGTTAGGTAGGGATTTAGGATTTTTCAGTTCAGCCTCTTTTCCCAAGTATCTAGTGCCTGAAACCTTTATGATTATTCTTTATTTACAGCTATGACATCACACAATCTCTGAACTTGCACTGGAGAAGGAAGGAGTCTAACTGTAAGTTATATCCACCTAACCACTTAAGTGCCTTTAAGTCTTATTTGTCAGTTCCTATTCCTAAATTCGATCATTTTTCTTTACATGCTGGATTATATTGATGAACACTGATCTTAATCTGGAGGTTCTTGATAGATTTTAATATAGATTATTAAAGGTTACGTTTTAGAGTCCTACCTCCTTTTTCACTATCTCTGTGCAGTGATTTTCATTTTTTCCAACACTAAAAAGATGTGAACATTGTTGTGGCATTTTTACAGCATGCTGGTGAATTATGTGAGTAATATCTCTTTCCCCATGCAGGACAGCCTACTTAACTGAATAGGGTACATGCCCTGCTGAGCAATATGGTGCTGGTAAGGTTCAAACACAGACAGCAGAAAAATCAGAATCTGCAAGAACAATATATGGTCCCGTGACTGTATACGTCCACTCCTGAAACTGGCTAAAAACAATGTGGGCCCAGACTTGTGAATAGATTTATTGCAAAAAGTGGTCTAATGGCCCTATTCCACAGAACGTTTGTCGTTCATAAATTCGTTAAAAGACCGCTCGTTAACGATTAATTCACGACTATATTTTGCGAACGACAACATATAACACGTGAACGATAACGATTACTTTGCGGTCGTTACATGCTCGTTTAAAACGTTCGCCGGGGTGATAATTTGAATGCAACACACCTAGTTTTTCAACACATTGGGTGAACGATTTCACGATTTCTAATTCAACAAAACGATTAGCGAATTATCGTTGAAAGACTAACGATTTTTTTCGACATGTTGAAAAACATTTTATAACGACTGAACGACGATTTTGCTGTAGTCGTTCGATCGTTTACATCTATTCCACGGAACGATTATCGTTAACGAGCGGTCGTTTTAGCGAATTTATGAACGACAAACGTTCCGTGGAATAGGGCCATAAGGGCTTTGATAATTTTTTATTTGTTTATGCAACAAAAAAATTTATTAAATAATAATAAAGGCATCTCTTGTTTACCACAACAGAAATGTTTTTTTCACAGTAGTTTACTATTAAAACTTAAAAATAATTAAAAATTTGTTTACTATTAAAACTAAAATTTTCTGTATAAAATTTTCGAGACATGTCAATATTGTATAGGTACAGTTTCAGGCAACACGTTCCTTGTGTCCCCTCTGTCTCTGTATTGGTGTCTGTGTCTGATGGCATGACATATTGTATCTTAGGATATGGTTTACAGTTTAAGGCTAGGTTCACACTACGTATATGTCCGGCCGCGGCCGGACATATACGTATGAAACTCCGGCTGGGACTTTACGCAAGTTGCGGCCGGATACGTACGGACCGCGAACTTACGCCCGTAGCGTACTTACGCTTCCCGAGAGCTCTTCGTAGCTATCTAACAGCGGTCTTTTACTTGGAAATCTTCGCCTAGCCCCGGACACCCCACAGAACCTTTTGGATCGGAACAAAAAGCTGGCAAAATGAAGAATTCACCACTACGTACGGGACCGCATGTTACACTACGGCGTAAGTTACGGCATTTCCGTCCGGAAACAATGGTCTGGTTCATTTTTTACGGCGCCGCATACGAGTCGGGTGTAAGCTCGTACGTAGTGTGAACTGTACGCCCGTAGATCGTATACTTTCCATTGTACGCAAACTACGTAAGTTTCCGTCCGCTTATTCACGGAACGCGCTACGGCCAGAAACTTACGTTGTGTGAACGTAGCCCAGATTGCTTTATCATACAATGCATTAGAAATAAAGATTGGTGCCTGTTTTTGCACAATGGGAACAAAGCAATGATCTATATTTAAGCAAAATAATAAAACTGGAGTTAATTTCCCATTTCCAGCTCATCTATATTTAACATTTTCTTCAGGTACACAGCAGTTTATACCTATTCTTCTCATTTATAATGTGTTACTATTCTAAATTTGCATTATATGCTATCTGTCTGTTCATGAAATAATAATGAAACAAAAATAATTGCACCCGGATGTGTCCTTATCCCAACATGAATTGGAAATTAAATTTAGCATTTTGTAAATATATTTGAATTTCTCCTAAACTCATTTTGAGACAAGTCACATAGACATTAGCAAATGTTAAATATGCTAATGTTAATGCAGAACTGGATTTAAACACCTACAGAATGTCAACCTTTATTTATTTTTTAGCTTTATTACTAGAGATGAGCGAGTTTACAGTAATATACGGAAATCATCAGCCTGCTGCCTTTTAACTGACTGTCGCTCGTTCCGGGAGCCTAGAAAAGCTGGATACTGTCCTGGAAAACTTCTGCCAGTTTCCCAGAACGGGAGGGGACATGGAGGGGCAGAAATTAAAAAGCAGCAGACTGATGAGCAAACTGAAGTAAAAAAGTGCTTCACTTCCCAATTACTGTAAATTTTCTTATCTCTATGTATTACACAGCAAACTTTCAGTGTTTCTACTTATGTTTGTAATAGAAATGTATTTTTCCTAATATACTGTATATGTACTGTTGACTTCTACAACAATTATTTATAAATGAACCTTATATTAGATTGTAAAGCATGCACAGCCTTTTATTAACCCTTTCACAACCATGGGTCATTGATGTCTCAATGCCCAGGTCAAATTTTTCACTTCAACCATCCCAGTAACTTATTTTACTATATGCTTTTAACCCCTTCATGACCAAGGACGCAAATGTACATCCTCAGTTGGGTAGGGGAGTTCTGAACCGCCTCAATCCAGGGTCTTATTAATATCCCAGGACCGGGCTATCAGCAGTGCCTGCTCTCAATGGGAGATCAATGCTGTGTATATAGAAGTCCCCCAGGGGACACAGTGCTCTATGCTGTCACCTCTGTCTTATACAGGAACTGTCCATAGCAGCAGTGAATCCCCATAGAAAACCTCTCTTGCTCTGGACAGTTTCTGACTGGGACAGAGGTGGCTGCAGAGAGCACTGTCAGACTGAAAAGAAGACAACACTTCCTGTAGGACACAGAGTAGCTGATAAGTATGGGAAGACTTGATATTCTTAAATAGAAGTAAATTACAAATCTATATAACTTTCTGAAGCCTGTTGATTTGAAAGAAAACATTTTCACTGGATAACCCCTTTAAGAGACCTGACAGGATCCCTATAAGGAAATGTCTAGTTTATGACTGCAGCCAACGTCATCTACTGTTGCTGAGTCATAGCAAAAGATGGATTTTAGGGGAATTCCCATTTATAATAATCAAACTTTATTATTAGTAAAAGCTGCAGCATGTAGCAAAGGAAAATAAATGTCACATTTCTAATACTTCTGTCATTTATATGTACGATACAGTGCCCAGGGAATGAATACAATAAAGCTTGAAGATAAACGTTCATGGGATCTTATCAGGCTGAATGCATTAAATATTTTTCATAAGTCACATTTCTGTCTCACTTATCAGTTGTTGTTTAGAAAGGTGCAGCCAAAAGGCTTCATTTGGTGATTTTTAAAACACTTTGCTTTTTTAAGGGGCTAGAAAATCAAGAAAACTTAACCTCTAGATGGTGATGGTTACTTTAGTAACTTTTGCTCTTAAATCTAATGATAAAAATATACCTTATACATGTCTTAAGCATAGCCATTATATCTAGTTTTGCTACTGACTATTGTTACTAGTATATTAATACTATTTTAACGCATAAGATACTGTGCAATCATATTATCTACAGTATGTTAAAATGCTGAAACTCAATAAAAATAGTGAACAAACCTGACAGGGTAAATGGGCTACACATAGAAAGAAAATTGTTAATAGGCTGCATTCCTTCCAAATTCTAATTAATATTATTAATAAATTATTACAGTATTAATTGTTACAGTAATAATTCCCCCTGTGCCCCCATACAGTAATAATGCCCTAGGGGTGTACCAATAGAAGTCACAACAGCAGCAATCGAGCCCCTTAGCTAAGGGGCCTGTAGGCAGGTATCCTTAAGATGCTAATATTATTGAAAACTGAAATGCTGTCAGGAACAAGGGAGCACTAGCTTTGCTCCCCATCCTGTTGCTCAGCTCTGTGTGTGGGGCAGGACCCATTGGCAGTGCCTGCACCCACACAGTCAGACCTGACCAGTGGAACCCAGAGCAGCGCAGGGGCTTGGATAGGTTATTTTTAATTTTTTTTTTAACCCTGCATAATTTTTTAAATTATGTGCCCATATACCTTGCAGTCAATCACTGTCTTTTGAATACCATTCACTACTGAGGCTAGTGATTGGTTGTAGGGTATACAGACAGGCGATCTTTGCTTTGAATATGCCAATACAGGAACATGCACTTTTATGCCCATAAAGAGTGGTTGACCTCTTATCCCATGGGAGTATGTAGTTTCTCAATCCTACTTACTGTCTAATGGGCAATTAGCCAAGAGACATGTCATATTGCTATTTACAGTGAGCCATTTGGCATAGCTAAGCAGTGGTTTTGTTGCTGGAAGAGGCGTTATTAGGCCACTTATTTCTATTACATTGTATGCTGCAGAAGAAAATAATATTCACAGGTGGTAATTTGAATGAATGTGCATTATAAATGTGTGTTATACCAGTATACAGTAGGTCTACCAAAGCAGGAGACCATGCCTGCCTGGCTAATCTTAGGATGTTTTTTTTTTCATTTCTATCCCTTCCCCATACTCTAAAAGGGTATCTAGGGCTGTTTAAAGATGACAACTAGTACTGAGTGGAGCTGTCAAATTATTTGGGTTCAACAATGTTTTCCAAAACCAAACGATCAGAATAGGGTTCCATAGGGCTGCATCCAACTTCTGCAGCCACAGGGAATCAAACGCAGAGCGTTCAGGTTCAGAGGGTGTTGCCGAACCCAAACAGTTTGGCTGTTCCGCTCACATGTCCATGCTTAGTCAGACCTCTGTGTGACTCTTTGTTTGTTAAGTAAAACCAAGACTGTCCTTTTGGCCATGAATTAGTCCTTCTATTCTGTGTTTTATTTGCTACAGTCTGGACACAGCTCCTTCTGCCCTGGTATTAATATTGCACCACAACCATCCCCTCCCTGTTCAGTTTCCTCTATTCAGTAAACAGTTAAACATTGATTTGCTCTTAATTGACACTCTGAGGGAGATTTATCAACGGGCGTAAAATTTAGACTGGTGCAAACTGCCCCTAGCAACCAATCACAGCTCAGCTTTCAGTTTTGGTAAAATGAAGAGGAGCTGTGATTGGTTGCTGGGGGCAGTTTGCACCAGTCTAAATTTAACACCCTTTGATAAATCACCCCCTCTGTGTTTTTTACTTTTCAGCCTTGGTTCTGGGTCTCTGGTCCTATCATGTACTGGACTGGACCCCTAATCTCCTACATATACTTTCTTAGTCTTGAACTTTGGCTCATTGTACCTTTGACCTCACTATTTGGATCTTGATTTTTTTACCGCGTTACTCGTTTGGTTTTGTCTTGTTTCGTTTTGGTTTTGTCTTATCTTTTACAGTTCACATTGTTGTGAGTGGGGGACCAACTCTTTAGTTGTCCGCAGTCACTTACAACTGTTTGAGGCAAGTAGGCAGGGACAGTGGACTACACTACTTCAGGGTCAACTGTCTGTGTCCCCCCCATCACACCCCTGGCTAAACCATACCTGCAGTTGTGACATCTGCTCAACTTAAGGAAATGTAAGTAAAAATTCTAAATAAGGTATTTATGGAGGTTAGGTGCAGGTCACTTACATTATTTTCTGAATACAATTCTATTTATGCAAACCATCATAATCCCAAGACTTTTAATAATAGCCCATTAGACTAGTGGAGCTGAACTAGCATATTTTATCTTATATAAATTGCATATCTATTTTATTATCTTTTTCTCATAGGAGCTACTTGGCTTGCAAATTGTTTCATGAATTTACTGTAACACTGCATAAGCTGAGTGTTGTTTATTGTAGTTGTCAGCTGAGAAAACTTCTAGGATACTGCAGATTCCAATGATTCAGCATTTTACAGGCATGTTATGCTTTTGATACTGGGAATATACATAATGTTATAACAGAAAAAAAAAACCTTCAGAATTTATTATTTTCAATGTACCAGAAAATTTGAACCCAATCTGTAGAGATACTTTAGGTGTCCTTTTTAGGTAAATGATTGCAAGTTGTTTAGTTGAATATTGGCAACAGAATGTTGGCACTATCCTTAGTGAGTCCAGCAATTATTCCATTTATATGCACAGTGTTCATACAAAGTGGAATATATAGTGTGAGCACATACATCCAGAGGTGCTGATTTGACAAGCAGAAATTCACAGTTCTTATAGCACAAGCCAAAAATGAAAGCAATAGATCGCACTCAATGACCGAAAATATGTTCCTTATTGTCAAATCTTCAGTACGTAACTTTAGGCATCACATTGGGGCAGGGAGAGAGGGAAGGAAAGTAGCTGCACGAATGCAGGCTACTGTACCTCCCATAAATCTCACCTGCCTGGGGCAACGCCTTAAAAACATTAAAATCCATAAGTCACCGGCCCAGAAGGTATCCATCCTAGAGGTTTGCAAGAATTAAGTACTGTGTAAGACAGACCCTTGTTCCTAATATTTAAAGATTCTATAATGACAGGGATTTTTCCACAGGAATGGCACATAGCTAATGTGGTACCAATATTCAAGAAAGGGTCAAAGAGTGATCCTGGAAACTACAGGCCCGTAAGTCTAACATTTATAGTGGGTAAAGTATTTGAGGGGTTTGTAAGAGATGCTATGCTGGAGTATCTTAATGAACATACTGTAGTCTTATAACACAGCACCAGCATGGATTTATCAGACTAATCTGATCGGCTTCTATGAAGAGGTGAGTTTTAGACTGGACCTGGGGGAGGCTGTGGATGTTGTGTATCTGGACTTTTCAAAGGCATTTGATACTGTGCCGCATGAAAGGTTGGTCTACAAAATAAGGATGCTAAGACAAGGGGAAAACATATGCAAAAGGGTAAGTAACTGGTTGAGTGATAGAAAAAAGAGGGTGGACATTTATGGAACATATTCAGATTGGGTTTTAGCTACTAGTGAGGTACAACAGGGGTCAGTGTTGGGTCCACTTATTTTTAATATTTTTATTAATGACCGTGTAGAGGGGCTACAGAGTAGAATCTCTATTTTTGCAGATGATACTAAACTGGGTAAAGTTATCAGCACAGAAAAGAATAATATCATATTACAGAGGAATTTGGAGAAGCAGGAGGCTTGGGCCGAGAAATGGCAAATGAGGTATAATGTGGATAAATTTGGGCCGTAGAAGTAATAAGTACAGTTATGTGCTAAATAACAAAACACTGGGTAAAACTGCTTCTGAAAAAGACCTGGGGGTATTGGTAGACAGTAACCTCAACTTTAGTGATCAGTGCCAGGCAGCAGCTGCCAAGACTAATAAAATAATGGGATGCATCAAAAGAGGTATAGATGCTAAGGAAGAGAACATAGTTTTGCCTCTTTATAAATCACTGGTAAGACCACATATGGAATACTGTGTACAGTTTTGGGCACCGGTATATATGAAGGACACAGCTGAACTTGAGTGGGTACAGAGGAGGGCAACAAAGGTCATTAAGGGAATGGGTGGGTTACACTACCAAGACAGGTTATCAAGCTTGGGGTTATTTACACTAGAAAAAAGACATTTTGGGGGCTATCTGATCACAATGTAAAAATATATGAATGGACAGTACAGGGATCTTTGTAGTGGTCTTTTTACTCCTAGATCTGTAACCATGACAAGGGGGCATCCTCTACGTCTAGAGGAAAGAAGATTTCATCATCAGCATCAATGTGTTCAAGAGAGACCTGATGGACTCTTGTCTTCTTTCAACCTTACTAAAGGGGTTGGCCACTTTATAGTAAAATTGCTTAGTGTACAGTATTAGTAAGTGTACTCACTGTATACAAAACATACAATCTCCTGGCCTGGGCAGAGGTGGTTCTCAGCTGCGTGCCCTCCGGTATCCCAAGCCAGCTGCCACGTGCACGCCACTGCAGTGCCGTAGCCACGCAGACCAAATTGGAGAGTGACATAGGAGCGGAACGTTCCAGATACCACCATCCGCCCAGATACATCACATACTGAGACCGTAAGTATCTGGGGCTGATCAGTCTGTGGTGAGAGGTGGACACTCACTGTTTACATTACTTTGTCACAGCCTCAAGAGTGTCGGATTTAAGTAGAACAGCTATATACAGTATCCAAAGATACTAATGTACTCAGAACAGTGTTCACATCTTATGTGCAATACAATTTATGAATAGAGATGAGCGAACGTGCTCGTCTGAGTTGGTACTCGATCGAGTATTAGGGTACTCGCTGGTACTCGTTACTCGGACGAGCATCTCGCGATACTCGAGGAAATATCATCCGTTTCCTGTAAGTTTGCGCGCTTTTTTGCAGCCAATAAACATGCAGGAGACTCTTTGGTACATCCTGCGATGATGTGGGACCCATACATGTCGATAGCAGCAATTGGTTGGCCAGATCAGATGACCCTGCCATCAGGCCGTGTCTGCCATGAGGCGAGGTGAAGTGTTCGCCTCAGGCGGCAGATAACACAGCCCTTGAGGGGGGCGGCATCAGCGTCCTGTGTCCTTATCATTACAACTAGTTACGGCTCAGTGCCCAGCCGTGTTTCCTGTCAGTTGCCTCATTAGAAGCGCTGAGGAGGCACTGGAAGCCTGGTATTCACAGGTATTCACATCACATAAGACATAGATATAGTGTCTCCTGCTGTTAACCCTTTCAATAATGCAGAGTTATTATACTCTGCATCACTTACACACTGTAGAAAAGAAAAAGTTAACAGCAGTGGGGACCCTATATTATGTCTTCTCTGCACTGCCGACCTCCGAGCTGACCTCAGCATAGTGCAAGAGCTGGAGAAGAGGCATATAAGTAATGTTCTGCTCTGCTGTTAACTCTTTCTGTATTGCAGAATGTAAGTGATGCACAGTAATACTCTACATTCTGCAGTACTGAAAGAGTTAACAGAGCAGCCCGTTTTATGGCTCTTCTCTGGCTCCTGAGGTTAGAGGTCAGCAGTTGCAGATTGTTGTTTGTTTTGAAGCTCCCAGGGGGCCCATAGTGGCTCAAACAGTTAAAAAATCTGGTCACCGCACAGAGCACACTGTTATCTACAGTGCTGTCCCATACACACTGCGATGCTGCACTGTGCCTGTCCTGGATCTTCTCTCCCTGACTATTGCTCTGAGGGGGGGGGGGGGGGGGGCGCTTTGTCAGTTTTCGCCTCAGGCGGCAGAGAAGCTAGAATCGGCCCTGCCTGCCATATAAAACTCGGCGCCGGCAGTGCTCGCTTCAGACGCATGCTGTGAAAGATCAGGGACAGAGCTGCTGCTGGTCAGGGAGAGTGTCAGTGTAGGATTTAGCGTTCCAGTAGGCAGGGTATATACTAGCAATATAAACAAACAGCCCTTTTCAGGGCTTAAAAGCTTTTATTAATACTATTACTACAGACTGCTGGCTGGGAGTTGCAGTGCTGCTACCGCGATTTAACCAGCACACTGTGGTGACCGGCTGCTGGCAGAAAGGGGACATTAGGTGTTTCATACACACCCCTAAGAAGTGCTCAGTGTACTCCTTCGATTTTGGGGCTGGTGGTCCTGGTGTACTGCACTGTATAGCTGGGAGTTGTAGTGCATCTCGCATAGAACTCACTTCACTGCTCATATTATATTGGGGTGACAAAGCGTGTGTACAGTTGTTGTCCATACCAGATAGCACCACCTAAACTAGTGTGTACTGCCTTGTATAGCTGGGAGTTGTAGTGCATCCCGCATAGAAATTACTTCACTGCTTATTGTATTGGGGTGACAAAGTGTGTACAGTTGTTGCCCATAACAGATAGCACCACCTAAACTACTGTGTATTGCAATATATAGCTGGGAGTTGTAGTGCATCCTGCATAGAACTTACTTCACTGCTCATTGTATTGGGGTGATAGAAAGTGTGTACAGTTGTTGCCTATACCAGATAGCACCATCAATCCCCCCCTAAACTAGTGTGTACTGCACTGTATAGCTGGGATATGTAGTGCATCCTGCATAGAATTTACTTCACTGCTCATTGTATTGGGGTGACAAAGTGTGTACAGTTGTTGTCCATACCAGATAGCACCGTCAAGCCCCCCCTAAACTAGTGTGTACTGCACTGTATAGCTGGGATATGTAGTGCATCCAACATAGAACTTACTTCACTGCTCATTGTATTGGGGTGAAAAAGTGTGTACAGTTGTTGCCCATACCAGATAGCACCATCAAGCCGCCCCCCTAAACTAGTGTGTACTGCACTGTATAGCTGGGATATGTAGTGCATCCTGCATAGAACTTACTTCACTGCTCATTGTATTGGGGTGACAAAATGTGTACAGTTGTTGCCCATACCAGATAGCACCGTCAAGCCCCCCCCTAAACTAGTGTGTACTGCACTGTATAGCTGGCATTTGTAGTGCATCCTGCATAGAACTTACTTCACTGCTCATTGTATTGGGGTGACAAAATGTGTACAGTTGTTGCCCATACCAGATAGCACCGTCAAGCCCCCCCTAAACTATTGTGTACTGCACTGTATAGCTGGGACATGTAGTGCATCCTGCATAAAACTTACTTCACTGCTCATTGTATTGGGGTGACAAAGTGTGTACAGTTGTTGCCTATACCAGATAGCACCGTCAAGCCCCCCTTAACCCATAGCTGCACCAGGACGTTACTGAACGTCCTCGTGCCGCTATGGGAGTTCAGAGGGGGGTCGCATACTGCATGGATCTCTATGAGAGATCAGAGTGCATATACTAGAAGTCCCCCAGGGGGGCTTCTAGTATATGTGTAAAGTAAAAGAAAAATGTATTTTTAATAACACAAAATCCCCTCCCCTAATAAAAGTCTGAATCACCCCCCTTTCCCCATTTTATAAATAAAAATAAATAAATAAATTAAAAAACAAACATGTTTGCTATCGCCGCATGCGTAATCGCTCGAACTATTAATTAATCACATTCCTGATCTCACACGGTAAACGGCGTCAGCGCAAAAAGATCCCAAAGTGCAAAATTGCGCATTTTTGGTTGCATCAAATCCAGAATAATTGTAATAAAAAGCGATCAAAAAGTCATATATGCGCAATCAAGGTACCGATAGAAAGATCACATCATGGCGCAAAAAATGACACCTCACACAGACCCATAGACCAAAGAATAAAAGCGCTATAGGCCTGGGAATGGAGCGATTTTAAGGAACATATATTTTCTTTAAAAGGTTTTAATTTTTTACAAGCCATCAAATCAAATAAAAGTTATACATGTTACATATCGTTGTAATCGTAACAACTTAAGGAACATATATAACGAGTCAGTTTTACCCCAGGGCGAACGGAGTAAAACCCCCCCCCAAATAAAAAAAAAAAACATTTTTTTTTTCAATTTCACCACACATATCATTTTTTTCTGGTTTCCCGGCACATTTTAGGCAAAAATGACATCTGCCATAGCAAAGTACAATTAGTTGCGCAAAAAATAAGGGCTCATTTGGGTCTCTAGGTGGAAAAATGCAGGCGCTATGGCCTTATATACACAAGGAGGGAAAAACAAAAACGCAAAAATTAAAACTGGCTGTGTCCCCTAAGGGTTAAACTAGTGTGTACTGCACTGTATAGCTGGGATTTGTAGTGCATCCTGCATAGAACTTCACTGCTCATTGTATTGGGGTGACAAAGTGTGTACAGTTGTTGCCTATACCAGATAGCACCATCAAGCCCCCCCTAAACTAGTGTGTACTGCACTATATAGCTGGGATTTGTAGTGCATCCAGCATAGAACTTCACTGCTCATTGTAAGGGGGTGTCACAGCTTGTGTGTATAGTTCCGGCCAATACCAGATTGTACCGTACAGCCCCCCCTAAACTAGTGGGTACTACACTGTATTGCTGGGATTTGTAGTACACCTGCATAAAACTTTACTGCTCATTGTAAGGGGGTATCCCAGAGTGTATCTAGGTCCAGCCACCACCAGATTGTACCGTACAGCCCCCCCCCCAAACTAGTGGGTACTACACTGTATTGCTGGGATTTGTAGTACACTACCCCTCAAGTGATGATCCCTTTGCATGAGACAATTGCCAGATCCTCAAGGATCAAAGTCAAATTCAAAATCAAAACACCGGTGGGGGGAGAGGTGGTGAGTCACATTATGCAGGGAATGCAGTCAAATTGAAAATCGAAAGGGTGGTGGCGGGGGTAGAAGTCAGTAGTTACATTATGCAGGGAATGTTACCCCAACTGCTGCAGTCAAATTGAAAATCGAAAGGGTAGTGGCGGGGGTAGAAGTCAGTAGTTACATTATGCAGGGAATGTTACCCCAACTGCTACACTCAAATTGAAAATCGAAAGGGTGCTGGGGGTTGGCTACTTGTTGGCTACTGCTGGGCCTTAACTGGCACCCATGTATACTACTGGTGTGCCTGCCTTTGCCTCGTTGTTGCTGGGCCTTAACTGGCACCCATGTAGACTACTGGTGTGCCTGCCCTTGCCTCGTTGTTGCTGGGCCTTAACTGGCACCCATGTAGACTACTGGTGTGCCTGCCCTTGCCTCGTTGTTGCTGGGCCTTAACTGGCACCCATGTAGACTACTGGTGTGCCTGCCCTTGCCTCGTTGTTGCTGGGCCTTAACTGGCACCCATGTAGACTACTGGTGTGCCTGCCCTTGCCCCGTTGTTGCTGGGCCTTAACTGGCCCCCATGTAGACCACTGGTGTGCCTGCCCTTGCCTCGTTGTTGCTGGGCCTTAACTGGCATCCATGTAGACTACTGGTGTGCCTGCCCTTGCCTCGTTGTTGCTGGGCCTTCACTGGCACCCATGTAGCCTACTGGTATGCCTGCCCTTGCCTCATTGTTGATGGGCCTTAACTGGCACCCATGTAGACTACTGGTGTGCCTGCCCTTGCTTTGTTGTTGCTGGGCCTTAACTGGCACCCATGTAGCCTACTGGTGTGCCTGCCCTTGACTTGTTGTTGCTGGGCCTTAACTGGCACCCATGTAGCCTACTGGTGTGCCTGCCCTTGCCTCGTTGTTGCTGGGCCTTAACTGGCACCCATGTAGCCTACTGGTGTGCCTGCCCTTGCCTCGTTGTTGCTGGGCCTTAACTGGCACTCATGTAGACTACTGCCGGTAATGGACACTTTTTTTTATTTTCTAACCTTCAATTTAAATTTTAAAATCAAATCGACTTCAATTAAAGTGCAATTTTCACTGTTCAAAGGAACAGACAGTGATAATGGTGGATCCTAATTTAGCATTCTTGTGTAATCCATTTCAAACCATATGACCTGTGGATGTGAACTTGCGGGGATTCTCTGCTGTCCTTTCATTTTTTAGCTCGGGGCCTCTTAAGAAGACTGTATTGTTATTCTTCGTCCCTACCTCCAAAGAGATGCCTATCACGCACAACTGCATGAGGGTGTGAGGCTAAATCTAGCCATTATACGGCTATTTTACTTTTAGGCGCAGCAGCACTGCCGTGGGTAAGCGCCAACAGGCGGTGCTCAAACTGCTGAACAGCACCTTCTACCTTCCTTGGATGTTTTAGCTGTTTTAAAGGCAGGATTGACCAGGCCTTTTACCAGTAGCTTCTTTCCTTTCTTGGATGTTGTAGTAGCCTTTTTAAAGGCAGGATTGACCAGGTCTTTTTAATACACAGGCTACCACACTTGCCGTCTCTTGGAGACTCTTGAAAGGATAGAAAGTGTATTTGTTCAAATTCCGTGACCTCTTAAGCAGACTGTATTGTTCTCTGTGTCCTCACTGCCATGCTCTGACGTAACACTACGTCTGCGGAGCAGCAGGACTGGTTGACGGGGACCCACCGATCGTGCCCCCGCCAACAAGCCTGCTGTTTCATTTTATTTTTTTTGTCTAGCCTTGGTCGGGGCCTTACCACCCCCGGTCGAGAAGCATCAAGTGTACCCTTGATGGTGAGTGCTGACTGACAACTGGCCTAGCCAGTAAGCTGTCAGCACCAGGGTTCATGTCCACTACATATCCCAGCCCCTGGACTCACTCCAATTTTTGGGAGGCTCACTTGCTTCCTCACTGACTTGTAATAGTTATCTGTGTGTTCAATGCCATGCTGTGTCTGGCCTAATTTTTGGGAGGCTCACTTGCTTCCTCACTGACTTGTAATGGTTATCTGTGTGCTCAATGCCATGATAGGTCTGGTATAATTTTTGGAAGGCTAACTGGCTACCGCTTCTACCTTGTTCGCTCTGTTCTCACCGCCATGTTGTGTCAGGCTGAATTTTTGGGTGGTTCATGATATGCTTCCTCTGTTTTAATGGTTCCCCGTGTTCTCAAATTCCAGGGCCTCTAAAGAAGACTGTATTGTTCTATGTCTCCTCACTGCCTGACGTCACACTACGGAGACTGGTTGCAGAGGAGCGGGACTGGTTGCCGGAGGCCCGCCAATCGCACCCTCGCCAACGAGCCAGCTGTTTTGTTTTTTTTTCTAGCCGTGGCCGGGGCCTCACCACCCTCGGTCGAGAGGCATCCAGTGTACCCTTGATGGTGAGTACTGACTGACAACTGGCCTAGCTAGTTAGCTGTCAGCACCTGGGTTCATGTCCACTACATATCCAAGCCCCTGGACTCACTCCAATTTTTGGGTGGACTCACTTGTAATGGCTCTTTGTCTGGCCTAATTTTTGGGAGGCTCACTAGCTTCCTTACTCACTTGTAATGGTTCTCTGTATGTTCAAGGCCGTGCACATGTTGGCACCCGGGTTCATGTCCACTACATATCCCAGTCCCTGGACTCACTCCAATTTTTGGGGTGGACTCACTTGTAATGGCTCTCTTTGTCTGGCCTAATTTTTGGGAGGCTCACTAGCTTCCTCACTCACTTGTAATGGTTCTCTGTATGTTCAAGGCCCTGCACTGTCTTACCTAGTTTTGGGGAGCCTCACTAGCTTCCTCACTTACTTGTAATGGCTCTCTGTGTGCTGAATGCCATTCTGTGTCTGGCCTCGTTTTGGGGAGCCTCACTAGCTTCCTCACTCACTTGAAATGGCTCTCTGTGTGTTCAATGCCCTGCAGTGTCTGGCCTAGTTTTAGGGAGCCTCATTAGGTGTGCCTGCCCTTGCCTTCTTTTTGCTGGGCCTTAACTGGCATCCATGTTGACTATTGCTGGGCCTTAACTGGCATCTATGTTGACTACTGCTGGGCCTTTACTGGCATCCATGTTGACTACTGCTGGGCCTGCCCTTGCCTCCTTTCTGCTGGGCCTTTACTGGCATCCATGTAGACTACTGCTGAGCCTTAACTGGCATCCATGTTGACTACTGCTTACTACTGTGGTGCCTGCCCTTGCCTCCATGTTGGCTACTGCTGGGCCTTAACTGGCATCCATGTTGACTACTGCTGACTACTGGTGTACCTGCCCTTGCCTCTATGTTGGCTACTGCTGGGCCTTAACTGGCATCCATGTAGACTACTGCTGGGCCTTTACTGGCATCCATGTTGACTACTGCTGACTACTGTGGTGCCTGCCCTTGCCTCCATGTTGGCTACTGCTGGGTCTTAACTGGCATCCATGTTGACTACTGGTGTGCCTGCCCTTGCCTCCATGTTGGCTACTGCTGATCCTGCCTGGCCTCCATGTTAACTACTGTTGCTTCTGCCTGGCCTCCATGTTGGTTACTGTTGCTCCTGCCTGGCCTCCATGTTGGTTACTGTTGCTCCTGCCTGGCCTCCATGTTGGCTACTGCTGATCCCGGCAGTTCTCTGTGTGCTCAATGCCATGCAGTGTTTGGCCTAATTTTGGGGAGGCTCACTTTCTTCCTCACTCACTTTTAATGGTTCTCTGTGAGCTTAGTGCCATGCTAGATCTGGTATAATTTTGGAAGGCTGACTGGCTACCGCTTCTACCTTGTTCACTCTGTCCTCACCGCTATGCTGTGTCAGGCTGAGTTTTTGGGTGGTCCCTATGCCTACTTCTGTTTTAACCAGGCTGTTGCACAGAATTAGGCATAATGGTGCCACTAGGCAGCCTCAGAGGCATGCATACATGCTGCCCCTGCTGTTTCCGGACCATTTCCGTTGTGTTTCCATCAATTTCTGAGGTTGACAGGTTTTCACACGACCTTCTCTCTACCGAACTTGAGTCCCCTCAAAAAATGCTAGAGTCTCCCAATGACTTCAATGGGGTTCATTACTCGAAACGAGCACTCGAGTATCGGGAAATACTCGGCTTGAGTAACGAGCACCCGAGCATTTTAGTACTCGCTCATCACTAGTTATGAATTGCTAACACTATGTACAGAAAACAACTAAGTAGAGACAAAAAACAGCAACAAACTGAACTCATATCAGTATATGTTAATATACAAGGAGCTTTGGTTCAGAAACAGAAACAGACCATTTGTGTAATACAAGACTTTGGCTATGCAAGGGCCCTAAAAGGCAGTGACAACTTAACATCAGTTCTATATAACAACATATAGTATAATATATGTATTTATGTTTTACTTTATTTTATTGTTTTTAATGTACTTTTTAACAATTGACCTATCATAAATAGGAACCAGCATAGCTTATTAAACCTGTATTAAATACAATATCCAGTTCAGCTCGCTGAGAGCTATTTGTTATATGATTACTATAGTTTTGGGGGCAAAAGACTGGTAGTGCACTCGAAGTTGAAGAAGGAGATATAGACTTTATACATTTTATTATCTTTTATATACCATCCCTGAAGTTTGGGTACATACTACCTATTATGTATGACACCAATATGTTCAGTCTTATGGTTGTTTCATGGACTTACTCAGATGCAATTTAGGGCTTTTTTAATGGGTAGTAAAAGATAAAAAATTTTAGGTAATTGTGTTCAGGCTGCTTTCAAATAGAACAGCTGCACAGCTATTCTGGGGTCAGTGCTGGAATTAACAGCTCAGGCAATGCATGGCCCCACTGATTGGCTAAGTAGGCAATTCCATGTGCTAAACCCAACCCTGGAAGTGCTATGCTCATAGAGAATGGTAGCGGTTAAGGAACAAGAAAGGTAAGTACGCACAATTACCTAAATTAGTAACAATCTAGTTTTACAAGCGTGAAACTCACATTTCTTTTTTAATTTAACCCTTATTTATAAAAAATTATTGTTACAATAAAGCCACCCAGGATATTTACTCAAAACATCCTAAGGCTATGTTCCTCTTTTTTTAGGTAAAAAAAAAAAATCTGTTTTTTTTTAATCATGATCCTTATTTACGGCGGACATTATAAGAAACAATGTAAGATTGTTATTCTATCTCTCATTCACAAACATTTTCACAAATATGTTTTTCTACTTTCAGAGATGTATCCCCAACAATGCCTCAAAGATTTATCCATGCATTATAATCCTTCCCTTTAATTTTTTTTTTTTTTTTTTAACTTTTATCTCTCTTTTCATCTACACTCCAGGATTCTCCTGCCTCACTCCCAAGCCCTCACTTTCTAGTCAGAGAATCAATCGAAAGTATTAATTTATCTGCTCTTCATTGTTATCAACCTTTACTGCATGACCCTTCCACACTTTTACACACTATAGACTTTTAAGGGCCTGACCCATGACACACAAACTCCTATATCAAGAGCATCCAAAATAACCTTGGCCTGGTCTTCTCAGCCTCACATAGATACTGAACTTTAGCCCCATATATATTGTATAATGCAGACCCTAGACCTCCTGGCTAGGTTTTTTTTTTAACTGGGAAACACCTTAAGTCCTGCAGACCACATCTTCATTCATCGCAAAGTTCATCCTCCCTTAGCTTAACAGGTAAAAACCATGTTTAAATCTATTATCATCCATCATCCTGATTTTACTTTTAGTCCATACCCCATACAATCTTCAACAAGAATTTATGAATAACCTTCCTACTATTCTCATATTCCTTTTTTTCTTTTTCCTTCATTTAAACCTCATCCTTAACACTCTCCATAGAAAACTCACATTTCTAGACATACCTTTCCTGTTTCTGGTAGACTGATAGAACACTGAACCATATAATGCCTTTTCATTGACAACAAGATCCCTCTTTATTTCAATGTTAAAGGGGCTGCATAAAAATGAATGCTCTAAAAAAAATCTCTAATAAAGAAAATGTAAAATTGGTCCTGCATTTATATGTGCAATGAAAAAAGTATTTTTCTTTAAAGCTCTGACGTTAGGTTTGCACACATCACTTCTTCCGTCTCCTAATTCAGAAGCCGAGAATATTTTATTAAGGATCAGCTGCTCCCTCCTCCTCTCTTTTAGGTAGTCAAAGTGTATTGCCCCAGTATAGCAAGAGTTTGATCATGCAAAACAAAGTCTGGCTGATATTTAGACCATGTGATCTCTGTCTATAATATTTAATTAGATAATATTAATTAGTATTAGTTTGTTAGTATTGTTTAACTGAAGGAACCTAATCATATTTGCACTTCATCTGTTATAATAAAGAGTAAACATATTAGGTGTCTGTAAACTAATAGTACATATGTGAGTGTTTTATAGGTTCTGAAGTTTTATTGTAAGCAGCATTGGCTTTTTAAAGTTTTTCTGATAATGTTTTTACCCAATATTCATCAATCTCTGCAGTTCTACCATCTGGTAATAGGTGCACTTGCCATTTAGCACAGGCCCTGAAGAAAAGCATTAATCTAATCTATCTCTTGGGAGGCAAAAAGCAGTACACATTAGGCACATGTTCAGTGCTGCAAATGAAGCTAACTGCATGCTAGTTTTCACTTCTCCTGACTACATTAAGTATGAAAACCCAGCTGACTTATAATAAACCTACAAGATTTTACACTATTTGCTGGTGTAAGGAATCATTTGTTTCATAAACAAAAGAGCTGTTCAATTAGATGGATATAGGATGTTTGTATCAATGTGGCTGCCATGTGTGGTCCGTATAGATGACATAATTTTACTGAAGTGGTAAAGGGTATTGTAACGCCTGGAGTAGTGGATCCACTGGACCGGCACCAGCGATGGCACAAACCTCACCAGGGAGCGGAGTCTAAGGGGCCGCTGGTTTTCACCAGAGCCCGCCGCAAGGCGGGATGGACTTGCTGCGGCGGACGACCCCCAGGTCGCTACCCCTGGCTTGGTTGCTGGTGACGGCAGGCGAGGCGTGGCAGGAGCAGTAGGCAGGAGATGGCACTGGCAAAGGTCTGCAGGTGAGAGCGCACGTGACAGGCTGAACGCAGGAACAGATGGAGTGGCTGGGAAACAGGAACCAGGAACAGGGACTGGGGACCGGGTAACGGATAGGACTCAGGAACAGGGACTGGGACCAGGTAACAGATAGGACTCAGGAACAACAGGGGCTGGGCCAAACGCTATGGGAAGCATGTAGAGGCTCCAACACTAAGGACAGGGCATGCTGGGATTTATAGGGGAGTGATTGGGTGCAACTACCAATTAGGAGCGCACTGCCCCTTTAAATCTGAGACAGCCGGCGCGCGCGCGCCCTAGGAGGCGGGGACGCGCGCGCCGGCCGGCACAGCGGGAGACAGGAGCGTGGAGAGGTGAGGCGCCCCCCGGGGCCGAGGTGACAGCAGCGCCGGGTCCCCGACTATGGACACCGGCTGCTGCATAGGGCAGGCAGCGGTCGCGGCGGCGGCCCGGAACGCGGGACGCCGCCGCGGCCGTAACAGTACCCCCCCCCTTTGGCCTCCCCCTCTTTCTTGCCTGCAAATGGTACAGGAAGCCACAAAGTCTTTGACATCTTGGGATAGGCTGGGCCACCAGTAGTGGCGAGAGATCCGTTGGCCGGTCTTACGGACTCCCGGGTGCCCGGCCTCCAACGAGGAATGTCCCCAGTTCAAAATACCTCTTCGAAGCGCAGGGTGAACATGAGTCTTTCCGGGGGGTACTCTCTGAAGAGTGGAGGTGACGACTGGTACTAGGCGATCAGGCGGTATAACGTGGCAAGGGACCTTCTGTAAGTTCTTCCGGTGGTGAGAGAACACGACCTTAGTCTTGGGTACGGGGAGAGGGTACACCTCGGCAGAGAAGGCATCCGCCGAGTCTTGGTCTTCTGCCGGTAGGCCGGATAGAGGCTTGGCCGGGACAGGAAATGACATAATACACTTGGTCTGAGGTGACTTGAGACACTGGTGGGAACAGTCCTGACCCCAACTGAGAATCTCCCCGGTTCTCCAGTCCAGCTGAGGGGCATGTTCTTGTAGCCACGGGAGTCCCAGGAGGACCGCGGGGGAAGAATGGGGCAGGACGTAGAAGGATATCTCTTCTTGATGTGAAGGACCCACCTGGAGGACTAAAGATGCGGTCTGGTAGTACACACGGTCGGTAAGAATTTCGCCCGTGACCGAGGAGATAGTCAGGGGCCTGGCTAGTCGGGTCACGGGTAGCCGCCATCTTTGGACCAATGTTGCCGCAATAAAACTGCCTGCTGACCCCGAATCGAGGAAGGCAGTAGTCAGATGATTTTGTCCTGAGGGAGTCCGGATGGAAACTGGCATAGACAGACTTGGAATGGTGGCATTTACACCTAGGGACACCTGTCCCACCGGACCTAGGTGCGAGCATTTTCCGGATGTTTGGGGACGTAGGGGACATCCCAGCCGGAAGTGATCGGAACCACCGCAATAGAGACAGAGATTCTGCTCCAGGCGCCGGATTCTTTCATCAGGCGTCAGGTGAGCCCGTTCCACCTGCATAGGAATCTCAGGAGAGGGTTGGGACATCGAAAGGTCAGGATTCTGGAAAACTGGCGCCAGCTGGGGATGGCGACGGGAACGGGTTAGTAAATGTTCATGCCGAACCTCCTCCTCCCTCTCCGAAAAACGAGTATCAACTCGGGTGGCCAGTAGAATGAGTTCGTTCAGGGAGGTAGGCAGGTCTCGGGCAGCGAGCACGTCTCTCACACGACTAGACAGGCCCTTCTTGAAGGTGGCCAATAGGGCGGCCTCGTTCCAGTCCAATTCAGCTGCCAGGGTGCGGAACTGGATGGCGTAGTCACCAACAGAGGAGCTGCCTTGAGAGAGGTTGAGGAGAGCAGTCTCGGCTGAAGAAGCACGGGCAGGTTCCTCAAAGACGGAGCGAAACTCGAATAGGAAGGCCCGGAGATTGGCAGCAACAGGATCATCACGGTCCCACAGTGGCGTGGCCCAGGCCAGGGCTCTACCCTCTAATAGGCTGATGATGAAAGCCACTTTAGAGCGCTCGGTGGAAAACTGACTACTCAAAAGTTCAATGTGCATGGTGCACTGAGTCAGGAATCCTCTGCACAACTTAGAGTCCCCAGAGTACTTGCTTGGGAGGGCCAGTCGGAGTGAAGAAGCAGCGTCAGGAGATGGTGTGCGCTGGGCAGTAGTCTGCTGCTGTAAGGCGGCAGTGAGTTGCTGGATCTGCTGTGACTGTTTCTGGATTTGTTGAGCCTGTTGCGCGACCACTCTGGCGACGTCACGGAGATCTGGCACCTCGCCGGGATCCATGGTTGGAGCCTACTGTAACGCCTGGAGTAGTGGATCCACTGGACCGGCACCAGCGATGGCACAAACCTCACCAGGGAGCGGAGTCTAAGGGGCCGCTGGTTTTCACCAGAGCCCGCCGCAAGGCGGGATGGACTTGCTGCGGCGGACGACCCCCAGGTCGCTACCCCTGGCTTGGTTGCTGGTGACGGCAGGCGAGGCGTGGCAGGAGCAGTAGGCAGGAGATGGCACTGGCAAAGGTCTGCAGGTGAGAGCGCACGTGACAGGCTGAACGCAGGAACAGATGGAGTGGCTGGGAAACAGGAACCAGGAACAGGGACTGGGGACCGGGTAACGGATAGGACTCAGGAACAGGGACTGGGACCAGGTAACAGATAGGACTCAGGAACAACAGGGGCTGGGCCAAACGCTATGGGAAGCATGTAGAGGCTCCAACACTAAGGACAGGGCATGCTGGGATTTATAGGGGAGTGATTGGGTGCAACTACCAATTAGGAGCGCACTGCCCCTTTAAATCTGAGACAGCCGGCGCGCGCGCGCCCTAGGAGGCGGGGACGCGCGCGCCGGCCGGCACAGCGGGAGACAGGAGCGTGGAGAGGTGAGGCGCCCCCCGGGGCCGAGGTGACAGCAGCGCCGGGTCCCCGACTATGGACACCGGCTGCTGCATAGGGCAGGCAGCGGTCGCGGCGGCGGCCCGGAACGCGGGACGCCGCCGCGGCCGTAACAGGTATGCCCAATGAAATTGCCTAAAACCAACAATATGTTCGCCAAACTTAGTTTATGGCCTCCCTTCCCTGACTGTGCACGCCTGCGGGGGTGGTGGTCGCTGACTGGCACAGTGTGGACTTAGCGTAGGGACCCATGTGCATCAGATACCTGCACGCGATACATGGGGCAGTGTGGCTTGATCAATTCACATACAGAATTCTGATGTTTTTTATGTAGCCGAGAGGTACTAGTATCAGCCATAGGTGTGAGGTGCAGCACTCTTTTTCTTCCCTGAACCGTATTTTGTTTCTCTCTTAGCACTCCTCCTAGTGAGACCCACATGACCGCAATTAGCAGGAGACACCTGAGTGCTCATGGTTTTAATTCCTCCCGTCTGTCCCATTCTGTCTTTGATAGCTATGGTGAGTGCAATACCTTATCCAGACTTGTGCTGTTTGGGGGCAGCTTCCTCTGCCGGTGGTGCTGGCTGGGTTTTGGTGTGGCATTTTTGGGTCTGGTCCTGTGGCATGGGGGTTGTAGGGCCGTTCCATGGCCTCCCTTCCCTGACTGTGCACGCCTGCGGGGGTGGTGGTCGCTGACTGGCACAGTGTGGACTTAGCGTAGGGACCCATGTGCATCAGATACCTGCACGCGATACATGGGGCAGTGTGGCTTGATCAATTCACATACAGAATTCTGATGTTTTTTATGTAGCCGAGAGGTACTAGTATCAGCCATAGGTGTGAGGTGCAGCACTCTTTTTCTTCCCTGAACCGTTTATGCGAAACCACAACCATGAAAGAAGTTTAGCTATGCATACACTGAATGGTTGCACATGGGAATTCTGTCATATCTGAAGATGAGTAGCTATTTGATTGAATACTACACTATTCAAAATACTCCTTTTCGATCGAGCATTCGAACCAAAAACGCAGAAAAAAATTATTTCCCCTCCCACCTTCCCCGGTGCTTCTTTTTTGGACCAATAACTATGTTGAAAGGCCCTTGTAGCATGCTGGCATTGTGAGAACAGCATTTACATTCATTGGCTGGCTGGCACATGTGACCTCTAGAATATAACAATAGAGATGAGCGAACCTTGAGCATGCTCGAGTCCAACCGAACCCGAACTTTCGGCATTTGATTAGCGGTGGCTGCTGAAGTTGGATAAAGTCATAAGGCTAAGTGGAAAACATGGATATAGTCATTGGCTGTATCCATGTTTTCCAGACAACATTAGAGCTTTATCCAAGTTCAGCAGCCCCCGCTGATCGTTCGAGTTTGGATGGACTCGAACCCAAACCCGGTTCGCTGATCTCTATATAAGAACTTGGCATTTCCTGCTCATCGTCAAATGCCATCTTGAAGCTAGTCAGAGAGAGAGGCTAGGGCAGAAAGTGTGAGGATTTAGCTGGTTGTAGGGAGGAAAGATTCCCAAAGCCTTTGTTGGGGCTACAACTATACACAGCACAGCATATATCAAGTGATTCCCTGTGAATAGGCCAGCTACCACCACATCTGCAGCTCACTCTCACAGATTGGGGGGCATCTGCTGGGTTCCCACTACGTACATTTCAGTCAGTATATGTATATTTCAGTCAGTATATTTTAGTCAGTATTGCAACCAAAACCAGGAGTGGATTAAAAACACAGAAAGGATCTGTTCACACAATGTTGAAATTGAGTGGATGGCCACCATTTAATGGTAAATATTTGCTGTTATTTTAGAACAACGGATGTTATATTGAAATAATGGCAGTTATTTACTGTTATATGGCAGCCATCCACTCAATTTCAACATTGTGTGAACAGATCCTTTCTGTGTTTTTAATCCACTCCTGGTTTTGGTTGCAATACTGACTGAAATATACTGACTGAAATATACGTAGTGTGAACGCAGCCTAATAGTGCATACTCACATAATCACTGTCGACCCCTTTAGTCCCGGCCACCATTTTGGGACTATTACGTCACTCTTCAGGAGGCCAACCTCCCTCATGCCGGCCCCCCTCCAGTGCATCATCAGCTGCTCAGCCGCGATTGGCTGAGCATAACAGAAGACATCTGGGGCTACAGCTAATCAAAGACTGCTGGTGCACATGATTGGCTGTAGCCCCAGACGTCTTTTGTTATGCTCAACCAAACATGGCTGAGCAGCTGATGAGGCGCTAGAGGGAGCCGGCATGAGGGAGGGCTGGAGCAGTCAGGCTGGCCTCCTGAAGAGTGACATAATCTTTCCAAGATGGCGTCTGCGACTGAAGAGGTCGACAGTGATTATGTGAGTATACAGTATTACACTTCCGGGTCAAGTGTGGGACACACACACACACGGGGAAGGGGGCCATTCAGATAAATAACACACATTACAATGTTTTATAACTTTGTAATCAGTGTTATTTAGTAAATAAAAAAAGTTTTTCACCGGACTACTACTTTAATCTATTTGCTCCTACAGTCTAAGTGTTACAAGTAGTGAGGGATAGAGAGATTGCAGTAGGGACAAAAAGCATCTTATCATATTGTAGACAGGAAAGACCCCAAAAGACCTTGTTAGGGCTACTACACAGCACAGCATAGGATATACATCCGCATATACAGTGCATAGACTAGCAGCATATCAGCTAATTAGAAAGACAGACTGGCATGCACGCAGCATAAAATTCTCCTGCATAGACATGTGTCTGTCTATTTTGTCCTACAGTTGAATTATCGCAGGACAGTTTATTGCGCTCCGCACCTGTTAAAAGTTGGAAAATCACCTCTCACATATCCCCAGCAGGCATACGTTAAGTATGCGCCAAGCTTGACCTAGTTCTGGTGTGTTAGCAATGGTCGCAGCGTTTTATTTGGCTCTGCGCCAGGTTTTTTTTTAAAAATCACCTCTCACATATCCCCAGCAGGCATACGTAAAATTTCAGATATATCCAGTTAGCGCCAGGCTTGGCCTAGTTCCATGTGTGATAACAAAGGCAGTAGTATTTTATTGGGCTCTGCGCCAGGTTTATAAAATGAAAAAATTGGCAATGCGGAAGGCTGGTGCCAAGGGATGGGGATCGGGCCGCAGAATTGCTGGTGCAGGCCAAAGCCGCAGGCAAGCATGTGGGAAAGAAATTGCTGCTGCTGAGGGGCAGCAAGGATTGCATTCAACCAGCATCCCTGTCTTCATTGGCCAGTTAAGTGGGGGGTCGTGGGCTCTACTCAAGGGCCTTAAATTTGATTTTAGAGGGCTCTCATCAAGGACCTCTAACTCAATTTTTAAAAAGGGTTCCCATGAGAGCCACACCCGGGCGTCTAGACGTGCCAGATGACTTTGAAAATTTAAAGAGGATGGGGGAGATTTATCAAAGGGTGTAAAATTTAGACTGGTGCAAACTGCCCACAGCAACCAATCACAGCTCAGCTTTCCTTTCAGCACTGCCTAAAGTTGAGCTGTGATTGGTTGCTGTGGATAGTTTGCACCAGTCTAAATTTTACACCCTTTGATAAATCTCCCCCGATGTGTCTGACCACATCACACATACACAATGACAGTTAGCAGTGGATGTGATTTGTTTTCCCCCCTTGCCTATGCCATCTGTAGTTGTCATAGGCAAAGTGATTTAGAGGGGTGCAAGAAAATGTTTCTTTTGCTTTCTGTCCATGCTAATGTTGAGGAAAGAAGGTTTCCTGGTGTTTTTTCCACTTTACATAGAGGTTATATTGTGTTTGAAGTGTATTATTGAGAGGCTGTGATGACGTAATACTGCGACTTGGGCATGTAAAATGCATGCAGGCATTTTCCCCTGTTGTCCCAGTTGCAATTGAGAGGTGTTTGCATCATTTTCTGATGACTTGGTGACTTCCAAGTGGTCGAATTTAGGTTTCCAAGAAACATTATTCTCCCATAAACTTTAATGAGGTTCGATATTCGAATAGTCAAACATCGCAGTCCGTTCAAATAGAATTTTGAGCTTTTGAATATTTCACTACTCGCTCATCTCTAGTCATATCTTACTTAATCGTATATTGCTATGTTGACCAACCTTTTAAAATATATGATACATAAATGATGTTATTAATAGGGAAAGAATAAGCATATACATTATTCCTATCACTGACCCAAAATAATGCTATTTAAAAAAAAAACTAGTGCATTCTTAGGCTATGTTGACACATAGTATTTGGGTCAGTATGTTTAGCTAAATCCAGGATTAGAACTGCCAGAGAAAGGTTATTCACACACATCATTTTTTAAACTGAAAAGAAGGTTGTTGTTTTGATAAGGATGTCTGTATGATAATGATCATGATAATTTTTCATTGCGATTAATGTGAAAACAAAAGCCTTTTTTTTTTTTCACTTTAAGGCTATGTTCCCACAATGCCTTTTAAAGGTAAAAAAAATGTTTTTTTTTTTATATAATGATGGTCGTTATCAATTTTTTTTATCTAAAAAAAGATGTGGGAACACAGCCTAAAAAACGGTGTGTGAAAATAGACTTAGTGTTCTTTACCTTTTTCCTGGTTTTGGTTTAAAACAGTGCCTAAAGTGCATTAATTCTATGTGACTTTTTTTGCGCGAAAATTATCTATTATGCATAACAACCTTTTTGAATCTTCCACAATTTAAAAAAAAAAAAAAGGTAAACATTTTATACCTAGTCCATTACGGCTTTCCATTGAAGTTTTTTCTCTGTTGGTTCCACTACTGATTCTAGCTACAAGTATTGACCAAAATACTGACAGAAACAGTTGCCAAAATACTATATGTGAACATAGCCTACGGCTGGGTTCACACTATGTATATTTGAGGCTGTATTTGTGAGGCTGTATAGCAACCAAAACCAGGAGTGGATTGAAAACACAGAAAGGATCTGTTCACATAATGTTGTAATTGAGTGGATGGCCGTCATTTAATGGCAAATTTTTGCTGTTATTTTAAAACAACGGCTGTTATATTGAAATGA
Source organism: Dendropsophus ebraccatus (assembly GCF_027789765.1). Lineage (NCBI taxonomy): Eukaryota > Metazoa > Chordata > Amphibia > Anura > Hylidae > Dendropsophus > Dendropsophus ebraccatus. The sequence continues at coordinate 132,501,171 of NC_091454.1, forward strand.
TGGCAGTTATTTACCGTTATATGACGGCCATCCACTCAATTTCAACATTGTGTGAACAGAGCCTTTCTGTGTTTTCAATCCACTCCTGGTTTTGGTTGCTATGAGGACCTGACTTGAGGACCAAATACTGCCTGAAGTATACAGTGTGTGAACCCAGCCGTAGTACAGCTGTAATTTTGACATAGAAAATGGCCGTATTTTTAATAAATGATATACTTAATTGAAGTCAATGGGAAATTGGCTGGCAATGCACACACCATATAGAATAACGAATGTAATTAATTATGACCATCACCAGCACATTTCACTCCAACACACAAAGTAGACACTGTGCTTCCCGAGAATATTTAAAACAGTTAATAATTTTGTAAAGAAATGCTTTCATGTTTCCTGAAACATAATTGGGATGCAGAGACATATCATGTTTTCCAATTGCCTCAATAAATGTCCTTTTTGAGGCACATTATAAACAAACTCTATAATATGCCGAGGTGTTAGACTGTGAAAGGTATTGGAGCTTATCTGGCATTTCTATGTCTCCTTGTTTTGAAAAGGCAGACTGAATGTCACAAATAAACACAATGAATTTTTACGAGGTCTCATACTTCTTGTTAGTACAGAAATACAATTTCTCATAATAGTAATTTGGACAAACCTAAAAGAATCTGTTCCATTTGATCACCAATTAAGAATATTGTATATTTAAATTATTTTTGTTTAATCCCCTAACGACATGACAAAAATGTATATCATGCTTGGCTCTCAGTTCTTGCTCTATGATGTACATTGTTGTCAATGGAGATCTCACTGTGTAACTTATGAACATAGGGCATGTTGATGTACTGTATATGGTGCATACTGCAAAGAAAAGTGCACCACTGTTACTTAATACAGTATGTCCCTCTGAATGTGTGCTTTGTCATGTTGTCACATTGATATTGACTCATTTCAGCTACATCTTTAGGTGTAAATAAAAAGTATGTGTACACACAATTCGTAATTTCTCCTTTTGTTTTATCCTTACTTTACCTGTGCAGCCACTTGACATTTTGCTGAGATATTCATGTGATCAACACACGTTATGTGACAGCTATTTCATTTATTAATGGTGACATTTTACAACATAAAAGCTAAGACTGTCAAAGCCATCATCCCTATTAATAGCATTTCTGAATAGTAAAATAATTGCTCTAGGTACTCCTTAAAGGGGTACTCCGGATAAAAAAATTAAGTCAAGTGATGTTGGGTTAACAAATTGTTACTTCTATTAAAAAAAAAATCTCTAGCCTTCGAATACCTATCATGTGATTTATGCACTATGCGCAGAAAGAGGTGTATTATTTTCAGTCTGACACGGTCCTCTATTGCTGCCACCTCTGTCTGTGACAGGAACTGCCTCCTGCTTTGGTCAGGTCCTGTCAGGGACAGAGGTGGCTGCAGAGAGCATTGAACTTTTTAGGCTCCATATTTCACCATCCTCTACACTCTTGAACGTTAGACTGCAATCATTTTATAGACATTCATCTTGGCATCTCATACATAAATTTGACTTTAAAGGGGTACTCCGGCGGGGGGGGCACTTTTTTTGATGGGAACGGGGAGGGGGTGGCTGAGGAAAAAGACGTCCACTCACCTCCCCGGTTCCAGCGGCGGGTCCCACATCGCGGCGCTCCGGTCCCTGGTTCCCAGACGCTTCCCGGCCGTAGCGTCTCGGGCGGCGTCAGACAAGTGTTCAATTGATTTGAAGTATTGAGGACAGTAGATGCCAATCCAGCAACTCTACTTCATTGTCATTGAAGCAGTTCTTCACAATCCGGATGTACACTTCAGTCATTGTCCCTCTGGAACACTATGTAATCCTTTTCATTCCCATAGTATTCAAGTATACGAAGTAAATCATCTAGGGTATGCACATGAGCTTAGCATTGAGACCACCATTTATCCTGACCAAGAATCAAATGCCTTGGGCTGTGAAACAATCCCATATCATCAGGTTTCTGGACATCTTCAATTTTTCAATTTGTTAGCCCCCTTTTCCCTTGATTCTTCTAGGCCCATTTGCACCCATCTGAGCCCAGTCTGTTTACTTTCATATCATTACTTCAAATTACTCATTTTCAATGTTCTACTGTCCACTTTTCATACTTTTTTACAATCTCAAGCTGACGCTTCTTATGACAATATTGAAGTTAAGGTCTCTTCACCTTTTTTTTTTTTTTTTTGGCTACCATTCAAGACCTGTGTAATTCGTGTTCCTTGCGTGTAATGCGTGGTGCTTACATGGATGTCTGCCAGTGATTTTTGCCAGTAATGCTGCTAGCACTCCTCTCGGCTTCCGAGACTTGCAGAGAGACGGAAACTAGTCATCTGGGCCCTGACTAGTCACAGTTGTTGCACAGTCATTGGTTCTCTTTAAGTGGTGCAGGAGTGGCACAGAGACTGTGCAGAGGTAACCATGCAGCAGGGTTATCTGTTAGCACAATGTGCTCCTGAGTGATAAAAAAAAGAAAATGATGCGACTATAGCCTAAAACACTGAAAAATAGGCTAAACATTAATATACTGGTTAATTTATCGATAAACAAAGCTTTTTCTCCTGGCAGCCTTATTTGACGACTAAATCAGATTTGATCTTATTATAAATTAGGTCACTTTCAATAGTACTGCACACTGATAAAAGTGAGGTGCTCAATTGTAGGAATAGTGCATCCAATAAAATATATCACGGTACAATCATGACACTCAAAGTTGTTTTAAAATCAACATACAGTCTTTTCTTGATTAGTATACTGTATCATATTAACTTTTGTATTATCAGTGAAACACACCAGTATGTCCCACTTTCATAACAGTGATAGCCATTTCAGTCCTCCTGGTCCTTAGACTGGGTTCATACTGCATTTTTCCATTGATTTTACCTTACATTAAAAGGAAAAAACATATGCAAAAATTAACAGTAAAAACAAATGCTGCTGTATGTTGTACTGCAGAATTGTTTTTCCAGGACTCACATTATTAAAAAAAAGGTTCCAAGCAAGGGTGGAATTCCCTTAGTAGAGCGAAGCTAATTGACAGCGTGATTCGCTGTGAATCTTGATTCGCCAGATTTGCTTCACTCATCTCTAGTACTAACATAACTAATTCAACAATACTCCTGATCAAGCAGTTATGTTGGCAATAGGACTTTGTTCATTAGATTCACCAGGATCAGAAAGCTTAGTTCAAAACACATTATCCATGTAATCTTTTAATCTTCAATAATTACCAACTTTCTTTGGAACATAACCTCCCGGCCTGGATATTGTTTTGAATCCCAGCACCAACAGCATTACCATATTCTCTCCATATCCATTCTCCATTCTCTGCACAGCTTATCGTTACAGGCAAACAATATTTGTAGAACCAACATCCCCAACATGCAACAAAGGATGCATATTCTTTGTTCCCAGCAACACAGCAAAAAGTATTTGTAGCTTTTAGCTACAGTATGTTGTATCTTCTTTATGGCAAGGACAACTAGAGCTGGAGATATTTTTGATGCCAGAACACAGCCATATGGTTTACATATTACCTAAATTATACTTGACCAATATAATTTCTGATGCATTTGGTTTAAACCTCAACCAAAATGAATTGTGCTCCTTTATTGGCAATAGTTACTCTAGGAAAAGGCTTGACTCACTAGGGCATTTTGCTGTATTTTAAAAGAATTTATACCCCCCTCCCCAAGATACAATTAAGTAATGTTCCAATATAGTTAAAGAATTATGGAATAATGTAAAGAACTACTCCTGCTGCTGGAAACATATAATTTATTATTCAAATATGTTTCTGAGGCCCTGTTTTAAGCAGCAATTATGGAATGTTCTATTAGCAACTGTCTTAGCTGATATTTAGAGTAGTTTTTCTTTACTAAGTACTGAGTATTCAGCAATTCTAATAGCAAGATGTGGCTATAAAGCAGGTCTCCCCTCCTGTGACTGCTCAGTCACTATGCAGTTATTTAGCTCTTGCCCACTCTGGATAATTGGGTCTGTTTCTATTAATACCTTATTCCCTTCACCATCCTGTTTACAGGAACAAAATATTACCTCCTACATAATGGTTTACTTGGTGATAATACTTCTGTTACGAGGCTATTACACTTAAAGGCTATATACTGATCAATTCTACCCTACAAGCAATACCTATAGGGATCAATATCTCCATATAAAGTGCATCCAGTGGAACATGCCTCAATTCCATTCTGACAAAAAAAAAAAAACAACAACAAAATTTGTATGGTTATATATGAGACCGGAGGTGAAATGAGAAACCCTATACAATTAAATTATGGGTCAGGTACAAAATGGACCTGTATTACCCTTACCCACACACACACATTGTCATTGACATTGTCTACATTTTTTAACATTGTCTCAGTTTACTGTCTGGTGGGAATAACTCGGTGCATTTTTTTTTCCGTTAGAGTTTCTCACTGTTCTTTCAATTGCTCTGTGTGTCTTGTCTTTCAAGAACCCCCTCATTGTGGATACAATTAAACATTGATGACAGCAAACCTTCTTCCTCTTGTAAGGGTCCCCAGACCTATGCATTATCTATTTACCTTTGTAATATTTCCCTTCCGTTCCCAATGGCACTGTAGTATATTTCATGTCTCTAATTCTTCAGATGTTCTACGGACTACCTTTGAAACTTTCCCCATGTCAGTGTCCACTAAGCACTTTCCTTACCATTAAAAATCTTCTGAAATCTCAACCGATCAATAATACATTACACCAGCTAAAGATTACTAGTGCACAAGCAGACCATATATTCAGCTAAAGACTTCATAGACATTGGGATACACAAATCACAAGTCTGTTTACGAATTGTGGAAAATATATTTAAAAGCCAACTTATACAATATTTATAAAATTAAATTAAGGTTCACACTGCAATTTATAAAATTGGAATTAAGGTTCACACTGCAAACTCCATTTAATGAAAAAAAAAATGGATGCAATCATGTGCACTCCGTTTTCCTTTGACTTTTATTTAAAAAAAAAAAAAACAACTGATCAAAACAGAAGCGTTTTTTTCCACTTTTTTAGCGCACACAAAAACGTGGTTGACCACGCTTTTGAGTACGTTAAAAGTAACCATTTAAAAATTGAAATGTTAAATGGACTTCAAAAGACGCAATGTGAACCCAGCTTTAAGTCACATGAATCCCATTCTAAAATTGATGCAAATAGTAGTGGCCAAAGGGGGCTGCAACAAAATCCACAGGAAACAGGTGTTTTTTTTTTATGTGTAATTGGGACAAATCTTCAAGAAACATTTTAATGCTTGTAGAATCACCCTAGTGGAGTGTACTAAGTTCAAGTGCCTAGGACAGCATGAGCTGTAAATAGGACCCTGGCCCATGACTACCACTGAGATTGAGATAAACCACCTGCTAACTGCCCATTGCCACTTCTATGCGGTTGGTAATTACCTCTGCAAGAGTTTGCAGTGCTACAGAGAGCATGCTGCTGCAGTAGAGCCAGTTGTCAGTGAGACCTTACAAAGAGATGTCAGGGATGGTTTATTACTGTCCCTGCTTTACTGATTGCTGTACACACAGTGCTCAATGAGTGGCATATATAAGCTCAATAAGAGCCATAAAAGCCATAATGGTTTCTGCTTCATGTCCTGGCAATTATTTGATCACTGTGTGTCTAATAGCTTCAGGTACTGCTGAGTCTTATGGTACGTTTACACAGACAGATTTATCTGACAGATCTTTGAAGCCAAAACCAGGAACAGACTATAAACAGGGATCAGATCATAAAGGAAAGGCTGGGATCTATCCTCTTTTCAAATCCATTTCTGGCTTTGGCTTCCAAAATCTGTCAGATAAATCTTTCTGTGTAAATGCACTCTTAGAAAACCCACACCAGCTCTACAGTGAGCGTCTGGGGCTGTATTACTCTATAAGAAAAATAATAATAATAATAATAATAATAATAATAATAATAATAAATTAATTACTATTAAAATGCCCCAAAAGGTCTCTTCTGACATTATAAGGGGCATAATATGTAAAACAAAAAATATAAAAGTATAAAATATATAAAAGTCAATAAATAAATAAAACAAAATAAATAGAATCAGAAAAATAGTACAAAAATATATGAACTGAATTAGAACAAAAATAAACTTTATAGCTTTCAAATGCCCATATACTTGTTCACATTGACCAACAATGCCCCAATAGTGCACCCAGCTGCTCTGGTCCCCGGTCCCCCGCTCGCTTCCTGGTCTAAAAAGTGATGTTTTAGGCCTGCCAAACCATCCAGCAGTTGTCCTGTCAGGGTCCTGCTTCTGTTTTCCAGGACCGCCTGGAAAACTGGGATACAGCCTATGACTATGGCTGTATCCCAGTTTTCCAGGCGGTCCTCCGGCTGTATCCACCCTCTCCACGGAGGTGGAAGACAGCGGGAATCATTGCCGAGAGTTCAGGTTCGTACGAACCCAAAGCTCGGCAGGTTCGGACCATCCCTAGTTTTTATCTTTCCCCTCCCAAGCCATACTTAAAAAAAGTCTTCCGACCAGAGTACCCCTAAGGAATGGAGGTGGGGGGAAATCACCTTTTAGGCATTTTATCTTTATTGCTTAATAAGTTATATACCTCATGCTAGACATTCTTACTGTTGAATATAATGTCTTAGAGCAATATTTTTCTGATGTGTGTGTCACCAGAGGAACATTGAAAAGTAATTGGCTTCTTCTCACATTCATCTGTACATTGAGCAGGTATTGCAAGTATATCTTCTTGAACAGTACAATTTGCAAGTTAAACACTATGTAATAGTAATGATTTTTATAGCATTTTAAATATTCAACATCTTTATATGTGCACTCCTTACCTTACAGTATTTCCTATACAAAGTTTCCCTTATAAACTTCCTAAATTCATCTTATTCCAAATTTCTCTTACAGGTCACAAGGTAACTTCTTGAAAGCTAGCAATGTAAGTCTTGTTTTATTTTATAAAGCTAATTTCGCTGTCATGTGGTTAACTATAGACTCCCTTCTCTTTCAGGTCTTTCTGGTAATCCAAAATACTCTCCTGTTCACTATATATATGCATTACTAAATTATGTCTGTGGATGTCAGAAATTATGTAGTAACAATGAAGATGTTTTTTTTTTTTTTGGAATATTAAAAGCCAAGTGTTCAAAAAGATAACCTTGTGCTCTAACTGTATCTCTTATCGCAACTTTTTTCAGTTCAGAAACAATAACACGTTTCGAGGCAACTGATACCACTTCCTTATAACAAAGGGCACTGTGAAAGGGAAAAAAGTTTTTTTTTTTTTCCAAAGAGTCTGTGAGGAATGAAAGGTGGAATCTGATTGGTTGCTAGAGGCAACAGTTTCACTTTACTCCATGTTTAATAAATCTCTCCCAATAGCTTTAAATGAATTGTTAAATGTTGACATTTACAATTGCCATTTAAGTCCTTCAACTTAAAAAAAAAACAACAAAAAACAGACAAACCTTTATGGGCCAGAATATGTAACATTTGCTTGGGTAGAAGGTTTTGTGGTAATTTTGTTGGCCATGTTCACACAACATAAGTTTAGTATTTATCACGGCCTTTGTTGCCGATTTGAAACTGACATGTTAGTATTGTGCGGCCACTATTCATTGAATAGAGGCCGCACATACCTGACAGGTCACGCAATGGAGAGTTGGGATGCGGCCCCATACGGATGCTTCCCTGTTCAGCACAAATGAAGATTATCTAGCCGGTTTTGCAGCTGGGATGATCTTCACTAACATGGGCCGTTCTGTGACTCGGTCAGGTCACAGAACGTCTGGTTTTTACCTTGTGTGAACATGGCCTTGTATTCACCATGTTTTACCTATTGATCATACACAGCTTAACATTATAAACTAGACTTACATTTGTGTCAGCCTTTCTATTAACCAGGCTTTTTAACAATTAGTAGCAGTTACAATAAACAAGAAAAAACAAGGTTTTTTATTTTGAAAAGTCAAAAGGTGAACATCGTTTTTTTTTTCTAATCATTACCACTTACATTAAGGGTGCCTTCATACACACCGGATCCGCAGCATATTTCACGCTGCGGATTCGCTGTAAAATCCACTACGGATCCAGTGTTAGTGCATCCCTATGAGAATGCATACTTGCAATGGGATTAGCATCCTGCTGGATGTAAGTTGACCCCCCCGCCAGGCTTGCTCCGGCTTGCTTCGGGGGTTATTGGCAGGATGTCCTGCTCAGCCAATCAGTGGCTGCGGCAGGGCAGCACATTGATTGGCTGAGCGGGACGAGCAGACGCCGGTAACCCCTGAACCAAATAGGGTAACACACATTCCCACTGCTTCCTCTTACAATTTGAAGTCTTTTCCATTGTTATTTTCAGCAAGTCTGAAAGAATAAAAGATGTGAAAGTTACATTGCCTTTATGATTGCTTCACTGATAACTATGTATTAGTTTCCAGGAGGTTTTCACTTACTGAATTTTTTAATGTTATTCTAATTACAAGTGGCACATAAAGGGTATACAAAAAGGCATTTCTACTCTGCATCTATCTATTCACAATGCCTATAAGGCAAAACTCGCTCATTATTATGCAAACATTGCTCACATTAGTATTACATTAATATATGTTCTTATAACAAGTAAACTTTAAACAATGCAGTTGAATTTAAAGCTTAAAGAGAACCAATCACGGCCAAATGTTATTTTTTTTTTATTGCTCCATTTAATAAGGTTTCATTTTTAATCAATTTTTGTAAATATAATTAATCAATTTTTTTGCCGGGGTTTTAATATATTTGCATTTCCCTTCACTGTCGCGCGCCGGCTCTTTTCAAAAGAGCCGGCGCGCGACAGGAAACTCCCGGCATGCCGAGCAGCGGGAAGGGCTCCCATGAGCCTTTGCCCACCGCTCTGTAAATACACAGTGATCCCGCGCTATACAGTGCGAGATCGCTGTGTATAAATGTCCTAACTGACAGTTTAGTTTATCTCTAAAGATACAGACTGCCTTTGCAGTCTGTATCTTATATTTTACCTAATCCATCCTAGCGGCGCACTAAGGCCGGGCGCGGCCATCTTGGTTATGTCCCTTGCGTTCCAATGGTGCGTTCCACCATCGGGCCGCAAGTGACGTCATCAAGATGGCGCCCGGCTTTACAGCACCGCTACAGAGGACTGGGTAAAGTATAAGATACAGACTGCAAAGGCAGTCTGTATCTTCACAAAGTCTATTACTGTACCCAGTCCTCTGTAGCGGTGCAGTAAAGCCGGGCGCCATCTTGATGACGTCACTTGCGGTCCGACGGTGGAACACACCATTGGAACGCAAGGGACATAATCAAGATGGCTGCGCCCAGCCTTACTGCGCCGCTAGGAGGGATTAGGTAAATTAGAAAGATACAGACTGCAAAGACAGTCTGTATGTTCAGAGATAGACTTAGGGAGAGAGGAACTTTTACAACAGGGACAGTTAAATTTAGGTGATTGGTCCTCTTTAACTGTCATTCAAATGTCACTTTTCAGGAATCAATAAGTATGAACAGTTCAAGTGATTTTTAAGAAACTCTGTAATAGGTTTTATTAAGCAAAAGAGTTTCCTTCTGTACTCAAAAAGCTGTTTTACTACACCCCCTCTCACCTCAGAAGAAGCAGGACTTCTGTGTCCATTATGATCTATGGAGGGCGAGGGGCCAAGTAGAGTGAGTGAGCACAGAGAGGAAAAAAATTATCCCTGCACAAAACCTGCAATCACCCTGCAATCTCTCACCAAGCTCCCAGGTAAGCACTGACCTTTCTGACCTTTGAATCCAGTGTTTTATCTGCCCAGACAGACTGCAAACAGCTGCGCTACTTGTCTGCTCTTCTTGCTCACTCATCTCCCTCTCGGCACTCAGCAAACCCATATTTAATTTGCTCCTCTGTAATAAGCAGATAAGAAGTGAGGGGGAGGTAGGAAAACAGCTTTTGAACACAGAAAGAGGCCTTGTTGCCTAATAAAACCTATTACAGAGTTTCTTAAAATCACTTGTACTATTGATTTCTAGGGGGGGGGGGGGAAATTAAATGACAGTTACACTTTAATTAGAACTGCACATGTGTGGGTACCATGAAGGGCTGTAACAGATATGCACAGCAGGTTGCAGAATGGTGATGCTAGCATCCCCTCTATACCATACTTACACTTATTTCCAATGAGCTGTTTCAAAGTGCAAGTCACTCATTGTACTGCTACCTATGATGTGCCATATCGGTGCTCGCTAGCCTGATTATTTTATTTCAATCCATTCCTCCGTATGTCTTTATATTTTTTTCACCTTAAGTTTAATTCGTCTTCTGGTCTTGTTGGTATACGTGCAAGATTAAAAATTTTCTGAATTTTTATGAAGAATAATAATTATGACATAAACTTACAGTATTTGCTATACTTTTTCTGATGCTTTAGCAAGTACATTTCATATTAGTACCTTCCGGCTGTATCTCATGGGCCTTTTTAAAGTGCAACAGAATGGCAAACATATTGGTCTGTTGTTTAAGGTGGCCCATGTGTATACTAAAAAACAGATGGAATATGAAAGAAAGACTGTCCCCATTTCACACCTGCTGTAAAAACAGCTTGTGGAAGAAGTGCACAAGCTCTATCTGTTGGTTTTCTTTAATTTTGAGAGCAGTTATTCTAAATAACATCTCTCTTGTGAAAATACTGATTTGCAAAGCACCATCCAATATTCAAATCTGTTCTTAACTATATGTATATTGTAAGCAAGTAACCAAAATACTATAATAATTACAGTGCTAGGAATATTATGTTATGTATAAACTATTTATACATATTTAAGAATTATTATTATTATTATTATTATTATTATTATTATTATTTAAAAGAAAACCTTTATCATGTAACCATAGAATAAGGGCTAAAAAATGATAGACTCACCAATTTAAAATTTAACTTTTATTATAGAACTAGGGTTCTACAAATGGCACAAGAAGGTAAATGTAAAAGAACTGCCAATCAGTAGTAGTACTCAGACAGGAGCTCTGTCATTAGAGTGGGAAACCTGAGCCCTGATGATGTATTTTTATGTCTCTGTCCAGTCTGTTGGCTGGGATCCTCAGGAGACTTTTACATCGAACAACAAGATATATTGATAATTCTGAAAAGAGGTTAGGTAACTAACTACAACTGGGGTAATCTAATAAAGACACATTTATATGGGTATCACCCCAGAGGTATGTCCCCTGATAATGCACTTGGAGCGTCAGAGACTCAAGAGTGTATCTAATACATCCATACAGCATGCTAGAGCTCTGGTGATATGCATATTAACTCTCATTAATTCACACCTTAATTCAATGTCAATATCGATTCTATAGACCTTCATCAGTATAGAAATGTAGTGGGTACAGTTAGATGTAGTAACAAGATGTATAAATATACAAAAATTCAATACTTAGTGTATATTAAAGGGGTACTCCCTCGAGGGGGCTTTTTTTCGATCTGGCCAGGGAGTAGGTGGCTGAGGGCAACAACGTCCACTCACTTCCCCTCTTCCAGCGGCGGGTCCTGTATAACGGCGCTCCGGTCCCCGCTGCCCAGTCGCTTCCTGGTCTCTGACGTGGGCTTGAGACGTGACGTTTCAAGTCAACTCGGCTAGTCAGTGACGGAGGCGGGACTTGAAACTTCATTTCTCAAGCCTGTGTCAAAGACCAGGAAGTGGCCAGGCATCGGGGACCGGAGAGTCACGATACGGGACCCGCCGCTGGAACCGGGGAGGTGAGTGGACGTTGTTGCCCTCAGCCACCTCCTCCCCGGCCAGATAAAAAAAGCCCCCCCCCGCCGAAGTACCCCTTTAACCCACTCCAGATCTAGCTATACATCTGATAGCCAAAGTACTGTAAGATGCACTTAGTCAGAATATAACAGAATAAACAAAAGTCCACATGTCTGGCTATACTGTATATCTGACAGCGAAAGTGAGACACACTTAGGATAAAGAAATACAGCTAGTAGTCCACACGCTGCCTCAATTAGTCCAGGTCTGATATAAAAGAAATGTATAAGCAAATGCGTCTGTGATGTTATCACACAAATGTTAACTAAACATCATACAGTATATAGGCAGATACACATGTAATAAGATTATATGTAGCATAGATTTCCTACCAATATTAGACTATATGCAAATGTTATATGGGTAGAAATAGAATATCAACTGCAGACTATTGCATACATAGTCAGGTCACATAAGACATTGATTATATCAAGCACAAAAACAATACATATGCAGATAACATAACCAGAGTGCCTGCTGTTACAGCTAACAAACCCTGTGCCAGTAATGGTGATTCTGGTGTAAATCTATCTCCACCAATGAGCTTAAATAGGCTGGGGGTGCTGCCATACATGACAGTTGCCGGGACTAGCTGTATAAGATAGGTTAGGGATTGGTCATCTTGGGGCTACATATGACGTGTATCCACACTCCATGCTATTTCCACCTTGTGCACTTCCCCACACACAGGTGCGGTGCAGTAGTGCGGCACTTCCTGGAGTATTGCTGGAATGCATATGCGCTTCATCGGGCCTCTGCTGAATAGACCGAAAGTAGTGTATACTGAGCTGACGTCTTGATGTGGATTGCAGAACGCAATGCGCTCCCAGAAGGAGATGACCTTGGAATGCGTTCCACATCCAAGGGAGTTCCATTATTGGTTGCATGGTTACAGAGATGCCTTCTCCATACATGATAGAGGCTAATTCAGGGAGATTTAAACAAAGTATATATGCTATGCACAGCCAAATATTCTGTCAGGTTAGTTTGTAATATTTAATATGTTACTTTTCTGTTAAATTAAATATCACCAAATATCACTCTGCTACAAGACACATCTATTGGGCATCATATAAGTTAAAGCTGGGAGGAAGGGGTGTGGAAGTCGGCACTCCTGGACGTAGAAACTTAAAATTTAACTTTTATTCGTGCATTTTAAAATTCTGTGGTGGGCATAGCAGGACCAGGTCCTGCTATGCCCACCACAGAATTTTAAAATGCACGAATAAAAGTTAAATTTTAAGTTTCTACGTCCAGGAGTGCCGACTTCCACACCCCTTCCTCCCAGCTTCATCTTGCATGCGGCGTCTTGCCAACGCCTTGAAGATCGAGCACTCTCTTCAATCCAATCCTGCCTGCTGTTACCACACTTGCTTACTGGTGAGCTGTATCTCCTTCTTTTTACATCATATAAGTTAGTCAGTTAGCCCAATAATGTTTAAGTAGGCAGGGCAAAACTAATAGTTGGCATAAATAAAGGCAGGGAAACTACCTAATGGTAAACCAGGATGTAATGAACCCCCCTGCCTAGTCATACTAACTTGCCCTTTAATATACCCCTATTTAATGCCAATGACCAGCTGCTGCCCTAAGCATTAAACATGAAGACGCCCCATCTTGGGGAGCATGGTTTCGGCCACATGCATTTCTCTACATTGAACCACATTTTTTATGGTTTTTAACTGCTTAAAACGCAAACAAATTACCACAGTGAATTAATGATTAGAGAAGTCTGCATATTGTCTGAAGGAATTCTCACCACAGGATTGGTAGATTGGTAGGTAATAGCTCCAGGCGTCACATTTAACACCGCCACACCAGAACAGAAAAACACCACCACAGCAGACCTGACCATACTCCCCCCCCCCCCCCCCCTCAAAAAGACACCAGATTTACTGGCAAGTCTGAACAGGAGGTGGGAGACTAAAACAAATAAAAACAAAAAAGTTGTTTCCTTCCCCCTGCTCCCTGGTGCTGCCCCCTTGCAAGGTGCTGCCCTAGGCACCGCTCCACGGGTGCCTAGTGGTAAACACGGCCCTGCCCATGCCCTACCTAAACACAGAGCACTTGCCCTAAAAAGGGTGACCCCATCCAGAATCGACCCCTACAGTATCTACTGAACTCTTAAATTAACTGGGCGAGACCGGTGATCGGATCCCGTTTAGATGCATATGTCTGTTCCTGCCACTTGAAATGTTCTACAGCCCTTTGACTCCCTGTTACTATGCCTATGTGCCCATACTTCTGCCTTTCTGGTACTTGATGTCCTATACTTCTAGAGTCCTATAGTTGGTGAACCCATGTTCCAGGCCAGATGCTGGGGATTCCCCTTCTAATTTTGCTGCTTGTGTCTGTGATATATATATATTTATATTTATTAAGATATATGTATGCCAAAATTATACTTTAAGGCTGGGTTCACACTATGTATATTTCAGTCAGTATTGTGGTCCTCATATTGCATTGCATATTGGATTAAAAACACAGAAAGGCTCTGTCCACACAATGTTGAAATTGAGTGGATGGCCGCCATATAACAGTAAATAACTGCCATTATTTCAATATAACAGAAGTTTTAAAATAACAGCAAATATTTGCCATTAAATGGCGGCCATCCACTCAATTTCAACATTGTGTGAACAGAGCCTTTCTGTGTTTTCAATCCACTCCTGGTTTTGGTTGCAATATGAGGACCACAATACTGACTGAAATATACGTAGTGTGACCCCAGCCATATAGTGGAAAATACAATTCATCCCTATCTTCACTTTTTGCCTATATTAAAATGACTGTACCCATAATCCGCCCCCTCCAAACTGCGTGTATCTTTGGTTAGCTGCTTTTAATACAAGATCTGTTCTGGAGTCCGTTCTGCAGTTAGCGCTAAACTTAGCGCTGTGTCAAATTGGTGTGGCCTAGATTGTCTACACCCTCGTCCTGCAATGCCTCTGCGTCCATCCTCCCCACCTTCTTTGTCATCAGAAATGCCACTTGGCGGGATTTCTCCTAATCATCACTTGTCTAAAGACAGGCTCATGTGCAGTGTTCAGACAAGTGATGATTAGGAGGGATCCTACCCAAGGGCCTTTCTAATGATGAGGAGGGCAGGTAGGAGGAACAGAGAGTGCAGGCCTAGGGCACAGACACTCTAGGCGATGGTAATTTGACACAGCGCTGCAAATGTAAAAGTTTTTTTAGGACAATAACTGCATCACCTGCCGAACGGACCCCAGGACAGATATTGGATTAAAAGCAGCTATCCAACAATAAAAGTGGTTGGGGGGGGGGGGGGGGGGCAGATTGTAGGTACAGAGTCTCTTCAAGTTCATAGTCAACTAAATTGTAAAATTCCTACATCGTGGGAACAGCAATCACGGAAGCTCCTACAGCAAATATCCAGTGCAAAGACCCTATTGTACATGAAACAGCTCCCATAATTCTGTGAAGTCACAACAATATGCATACTCTTTGTTTAGCTACATAAGAAAGAAGCATGATGATAACTTGTATTACCTATTTCAGGGACAGAAAGTTTTATGAAGGGATTGTTCCCAGCTACACTAGGTCTAATAATAAGTGAGTCTTGGCCTCCCATGAGTAACTCACTTTAAAATTACTGTATGGAAGGGGCCAAGTTTCTTTTGAAATTGGAGGGAATGTCAGCTTTTGTACCCCCTTTTATTTGATTCCATTAATTTTGTAGAGATCAGTTTAAGAAACTTTGCAGTATGAACTGTATGAAAAATAAACATATACACTCTTTTCATAGGTTTTTCCCAATGAGGTGTGGTATTCTTAGTTACCATATCAGCATATAAGTAATATAGTCTTTTGATGTTGACTAATTTGACAGTACAGGGGACATCGATACACTGTGTATTTCCATGTTCAAACATCTAGAAACCATTAATACAAAGTAAATTGACAGTGACAACTATGGTCATTATTAGAGCAAAGCAACAGGGTAACATTATATATAATGTGATTTTATATAACTAGTTTAAATTCTTGCTGTAGCTAAATGAGATAGTGCTGTTGAATAAATGTTTCTTAATGAGCTATTCTAAAGAAAAATGTTCTCCCTCACGCTGGTAACATAAAAGCTATATATGTTAAATGGATCGTGCCGGCGCTGAAGCTAAGAAGAACTAACACAGGTAGGTCACAGAGGTCAGCATATAGAAATTTTTGCTTCAAATATACAATTGACACTCCTGAATACCAATTGAGCTTTAGAAAAAAGGCAAAGCAAAATTATATTTTGTTAACCAGAAATGTAAAAGTGATATGTAAATAATGTGCTAAATTCTTATGCTTTCTAGTTTTTCATACAAATTAATATAAACGTGACTTTTCTGATTTTAAATTATTCATATGCTTTAAAATTAAACAAAACACTTGGTGCAATTTGTCAATTAATTTAAAGTTTTTTTTTTTTTTTTTTTATGAAGCAGCCCAGAGGTAACACAAATATTGCTGGGGGATAATGCATCAAGGCTGATTATGAAGCTGCTAATATCAGTATTAAATGGCCATACTAGGGACAGATTACCATAATGGTAATCTTCTCAACATAGTTGTACAGAACAGAGGACTGATGAGGAACCCCAATAGTAAGGGCAATGGAAGATGAGGTGTAGCCAGCAAATGATACGCTAAAGAAGCTGTCACAGAGGTAGGAGGAAAGCCAGGAAAGAGCAGAGTGCTTGAGGCTGATAGAGTTGAGGAGGAACTGGTGGTCTACAATGTCAAACACTGCAAAAAGATCTAAGAAAATTAGTAGAAAGTGGTTGCCTTTACATTGTCATTGAGCAGATCTTTAGAGACTTAAGTAAGGGCCATTTCTGTAGAATGGAGATGACGGAAACAAGACTGAAGGGGGTTAAGAAGAGAGCGAGTTAGGCTGGAATAGACCAGGCGTTTCAAGAGTTTAGAGATAAAAGGGAGATTGGAGACAGAGATACAGATAGGGAAAGAGAGAGACTGTGTATAGGTGTAGGGTAATAGGGTCACAACAGCAGATGTGTATGTGTGTGTGTGTGTGGGGGGGGGGGGGGGGGGGGGGAGTGTCGAGAAGAGGGAAGGAGCCTGAAGACTTTTTCCTCTGTCACTAATTTGAAGGCTGTACGGGAAACAGATCACTGATCTCAGGGAGACCAGCCAAAGAAAACACTGTCAGCTTCTGGTTAAAGTGCTCAATATGGTGAATTCCTAGGTGCATTGCACCGTGGGAAATAAAAATATGCAAAGAAAGAGCCTGTGCAGTCTCATTTAGGAGTCTCAAAACACAGGCGTAGCCAGATATGCCTCCGGGAAGGTCCCAACAAAGGCGTGGCTCCTGTAAAGAAACCACCAAAATCACCATATAGTGTGGCCCTATAAGTCAATGTAATGAAAAGGGAAAAACCAAGGCCAGGTATCCATCCACAAACAGCTGTTTCAGGTGTTGCCCCTCATCAGTGTGGATTCTGGCTAGGTCTAAGGCTGAGAAGGATGAAGAAGATATGTCAGAGGGAACAAAATCAGCCCTACTTGGGGACTGAGGGATGATATCTTCATGGATGCTGTCTATTTTGTTTTTGAAGTGGGAGGCTAGATCTTCAGCACAGTGGTCAGTGATTGGTATCTGTACTTTAGGTTTGAGTAGAGAGCTTAGGGTATGAAAGAGGCCTTTTGGGTTATGGGACAGAGAAGAGATGAGTGGTGAAGAAGAATTGCTTGGCAGAGTGAAGGGCAGAGTAGTAGCTTCTGATTAAAAACTTATAATGGAGAAACACTGCTGCTGTTTTGGATTTCCTCCACAGACGTTCAGCACACCTAGAGCACCACCGAAAAAAAAAAAAAGGAATGTGGCTATCTGTGTTGTGCTGTTTGGGGAATGGGCGGTACATGTTTTTCCAGGGTGGTCTTGAGGATGTCATGGTAGTGTTTGGCATCCAACAGTGCTGACTGTACAGCATCCTAGATTTGTTGGGTGTTGGCGACACATAGGTTTCTGTATGTGAGGGAGGTCAGTGTGTCAAGAAAAGGATGATAATTTGTAACCAAGGGAGATATGGTTGTGGTGTGAGAGCTCGGTGATAGAGTTAGCATAGTGGGAAACTAGGCAAAGTCTGGATATGATCAGGTCCAAAGCATTCCCACCCTTGCGTTGTTGGAGAGTCAAAAAGTTGAGAGAAGCCAAGGGAGATAAAAATTGAGAGGCTGATAGCAAGATTGGGTTGTAAATAGGGAAAGTAATGAGGTGATCCAGGGGGGGGGGAAGGCCCTTGTCACTCAGGGAAAATGGTCGGAAGAGTCAAATGGTGTGAACCTCAAGAGAAAAATGAGAGAAAGGATGCAGGGGGAATAACCTGAAAATGGCAGTCTGAGAACAGAAGTACACCCACTCCTCCACCATGCCTATTTTCAAGTTTAGGGGTGTGAGAAAAGTGTAAGCCACCACAAGTCAGAGCGGCAGGTGAGCCTGTGTCTTACACTTGTAGCCATGTTCCCGTGAGAGCCAAAGAGGTTGAGAGATTTAGTAATGAACATGCCGTGAACTTTAGTGAGTTCGTTACAGACAAGCCGATAGTTCCTAAGAGCGCAGTTAATTTAGATGGGATCTGGCATGCAAAGGAATCCTAACCAGGTTAAGAGGGTTTCTATAAGAGGTGGGTAAGGAGAGAACACTGTTAGTGAAAGCACCTTGGCTCCTTTCTCCCTCCCTAGACAAAGCATCATCCTCTGCTGACTCATGGGGCTTGGCTGGATCTTGTTTATGGGTTCTATCCATGCCGCTTAATATGTCACCACTAGAGATGAGCAAACTTTTCAAAAGTTCGGTCCGACCGGACTTTCAGATTTTTTGGGAAAGTTCGGTCCGACCGAATTTTGGATTTCTTCGGATTTCATAGTTTAAAACATCTATATGATACGGGGGGTAGTGTATTTGGTTGAATTTAGGGCTCTACATGTCAGTAACATCATTATCTTTTCGATATCTCAAATCTAATTTTTTTTTTAGACTCCAATATTCACCATTACAGGGTCTATGCAGGAAAAAGGTCACAAATGCAGTGAAGGAGCAGCAGTAGTCATTGGAGGCCAGTGGAGGTCCAGCAATAGTCATTTGAGGCCAGTACAGGAGCAACAGTAGTCAACATTGAGGCCAGGCAGGAGCAGCAGTAGCCAACATGGAGGCCAGGCAGGAGCAGCAGTAGCCAACATGGAGGCCAGGCAGGAGCAGCAGTAGTAGCCAACATGGAGGCCAGGCAGGAGCAGCAGTAGCCAACATGGAGGCCAGGCAGGAGCAGCAGTAGCCAACATTGAGGCCAGGCAGGATCAGCAGTAGCCAACATGGAGGCCAGGCAGGAGCAACAGTAGTCAACACGGAGGGCAGGCAGGATCAGCAGTAGCCAACATGGAGGCCAGGCAGGAGCAACAGTAGTCAACATGGAGGCCAGGCAGGAGCAGCAGTAGCCAACATGGAGGTCAGGCAGGAGCAGCAGTAGCCATTATGGAGGCCAGGCAGGAGCAGCAGTAGCCAACATGGAGGCCAGGCAGGAGCAGCAGGAGCCAACATGGAGGCCAGGCAGGAGCAGCAGTAGCCAACATTGAGGCCAGGCAGGAGCAGCAGTAGCCAACATTGAGGCCAGGCAGGATCAGCAGTAGCCAACATTGAGGCCAGGCAGGATCAGCAGTAGCCAACATGGAGGCCAGGCAGGAGCAACAGTAGTCAACACGGAGGGCAGGCAGGATCAGCAGTAGCCAACATGGAGGCCAGGCAGGAGCAACATTAGTCAACATGGAGGCCAGGCAGGAGCAGCAGTAGCCAACATGGAGGCCAGGCAGGAGCAGCAGTAGCCAACATGGAGGCCAGGCAGGAGCAGCAGTAGCCAACATGGAGGCCAGGCAGGAGCAGCAGTAGCCAACATGGAGGCCAGGCAGGATCAGCAGTAGCCAACATGGAGGCCAGGCAGGAGCAACAGTAGTCAACACGGAGGGCAGGCAGGATCAGCAGTAGCCAACATGGAGGCCAGGCAGGAGCAACAGTAGTCAACATGGAGGCCAGGCAGGAGCAGCAGTAGCCAACATGGAGGTCAGGCAGGAGCAGCAGTAGCCAACATGGAGGCCAGGCAGGAGCAGCAATAGCCAACATGGAGGCCAGGCAGGAGCAGCAGTAGCCAACATGGAGGCCAGGCAGGAGCAGCAGTAGCCAACATGGAGGCCAGGCAGGAGCAGCAGTAGCCAACATTGAGGCCAGGCAGGATCAGCAGTAGCCAACATTGAGGCCAGGCAGGATCAGCAGTAGCCAACATGGAGGCCAGGCAGGAGCAACAGTAGTCAACACGGAGGGCAGGCAGGATCAGCAGTAGCCAACATGGAGGCCAGGCAGGAGCAACAGTAGTCAACACGGAGGGCAGGCAGGATCAGCAGTAGCCAACATGGAGGCCAGGCAGGAGCAACAGTAGTCAACATGGAGGCCAGGCAGGAGCAGCAGTAGCCAACATGGAGGCCAGGCAGGAGCAGCAGTAGCCAACATGGAGGCCAGGCAGGATCAGCAGTAGCCAACATGGAGGCCAGGCAGGATCAGCAGTAGCCAACATGGAGGCCAGGCAGGAGCAGCAGTAGCCAACATGGAGGCCAGCCAGGAGCAGCAGTAGCCAACATGGAGGCCAGCCAGGAGCAGCAGTAGCCAACATGGAGGCCAGCCAGGAGCAGCAGTAGCCAACATGGAGGCCAGGCAGGAGCAGCAATAGCCAACATGGAGGCCAGGCAGGAGCAACAGTAGTCAACATGGAGGGCAGGCAGGATCAGCAGTAGCCAACATGGAGGCCAGGCAGGAGAAACAGTAATCAACAATTGGGTATATAGCACTTTTTTAAAGATACAATGCTATACACCTGAACCAGGTATTTTAGTCTCTCAAGATAAGAGGGATGTGATATACATACTATCAGAAGTATAGGACTTGTATATCTGTACTGCACGTTTTGGTTTCATGCACCCTTTTCCAATGCCTAATCTATCTATCTTTCGCCCTCTCTATATTTCTTTCTCAATCACTAGATGTTTCTCCTTTCCGCTTTCCTAATCTTTCCTTTCCTTTCCCACAATATCTTCTCAGTAGTCTGTAGTACACCACAACAACAGCAGCTTGCTTTCTCTCTCTCTCTCTCCCTCCCTCTACACACTGTGTGGTGTGGTCATGTGACCGCTCCTTTTAAAGCAATACCGACGTCACACAGGGGGTGGGCTAGTACAAGATCCCTGCTTATTGGATGTGTTCTGGGCATCATGGGAAAGCGCTTTTCCCGCCCGGAACACTTTCTGCTTTCTGGAATGGCGGCTGCCATGAATTGTGGCTGTAGGAAACCCTGTCATTTCACACTCGCTCCATAGTGTGCAGGGGGAAGCTCTGATGCGGGCGCGCGCTGATGTGCCCGCATCAGAGCTCTGCGGCCGGACAGATCATCCGGACAGAGACCGGCCGTTCCGTGACCCAGCCGGGGTCACGGAACAGCCGGTCTCTTACATAGTGTGAACATAGCCTTACTGTGTTCTGCAGCAAGGAAATACAAGAGTGCTTAGGGAGGGGAGAAGGTAGTGTTAGAGGAGGGCTGTGATAGAGAGCTTTGTTAAGAGAAAGCAATGCATTCTGGGAATTGTAGTAATGAGCATCTGCTCAACCCAGAAGTTGGAGTTCTGCAATTTTTTTATTTTTTTATTTTTTCACATTAGAGTTCACCTTTAGGCTATGGATTGAAAACACAGAAAGACTATGTTCACACACTTTAAAATAACAGCAATTATTTTTTGGTGAATGGTTGCCATCCACTTAATTTCAATATTGTGTGAACACAGCCTTTGGCTATGTTCACACAACGTCAAAAATAAAGAAAAATATACGTCAGTTTTTGCCGCGATTTAACTGACTGCAATGGCAATGCACTGAAGTAAATGAGAAGATGGATGTCCAATGCATACAGTGTATTAAATAACAGACGTTTTCACCGCAGACATCAAAATAATGAACATGATCATTATTTTCAGACGCCTTTTTCAAACAGCGGACGTTTTTTATTAGTAGTTCACACACAGTTTTTCTTTTGTCACCGTTATTTCTCCGTTTTTACTGTTTAATTCAATGGACTTTTCAATTAAGCCACACCCAAAGGCCAATTAGTAACCCCAAACTAGAATAATGTACCAACAGCCATCATTGCACTAAGGGGAGGCCAGGCTGCTAAATAACGTCGGTTATTTTAGACTCAAAATGACGGACGTCATTTTAAACGGAGTTGAGGAAACGTTGTGTGGACATAGCCTTTCTGTGTTTTCAAATATATGAAAAAGGTAACAGCACAAACAGCCAATAGGCAAAAAGTAAAAAATCAAGACAGTGCACGCCTCACCAGATTGAACTCTGGCATCCGGACATCAAACAATGTTATGAACGGAGACAGCACTTTGTGAAGATGAAAAAATCTTGTGGCTTTACTCACACCCCTGCGACGTTTCGGCTATACACACTAGCCTTTCTTAAGCCGTGAGAAAGGCTAGTGTGTATAACGTCGCAGGGTTGTGAATTAAGCCACAAGATTTTTTTCATCTTCACAAAGTGCTGTCTCCGTTCATAACATTGTTTTCTGTGTTTTCAGTCCACTCTTTGTTTTGGTTGCAAAATACAGAGCAAAAATACTGTGTGTGTGAACATAGCCTTAAAGTGTCACTGTCGTTATAACTTTCAAAATCAGTTATTATTATTATTATTATTATTATTATTATTATTATTATTATTATTATTATTATTATTTTAGTTATCATGGAAAACACAGCAATTCCTGTGTTAAGACTTTTTTTTTGTTTCCTGTGTTTCCCAGATTATCCGAGCTCACAGAGAAGGCAGCCACTTTATTGACAGACACATTGAGCAGCTACACTTTGTACAGGCCAGACGTCATGTGGCCTGTACACGTTTGTTTTTTTTTTTTTCAATCAGCACAAGACTAAAAAGTTGTCTTCAGGACACTGGACCTGAATTTCAGGTAAGTATAGCTTTGTTTTAAAGCATGATAAAAAATAATAAAAATAACTGTAGATTGCAAACATGCCTTATTTCACATCTATTGTTGATTCAGATTTTGAAAGTTATGATGACAGTAACACTTTAAGTGCTCTTTAGTTAAGGCAGTTATTGACCAGAGGGCTGATTATGGCTCATCTCCCAAACACAGCAATCAGCCAAAAAACAACAAAATAATTTGTTGACAATTTCAAAGTTTGCGGGGTCCTAAAAATCATTCTTGGAGACACATGTCCCGATGTAAACGTTTGGGCATGTGTATGCTAATATTAACCACTTGCCCCCCTGTCCCACGATGGCAGATTTACTGGGAGGCGTCTCAATAAATCTGATGAATCTGAGCCTCAGAAATCAACCCCAGCTCTTGGCTGGTGTATATTTCATTCACATCTTTTTGCGTAGCTCGGCAAGGCACACATGTTTGCACAAGCCAGCTGGGTTGGATCACCTCCCTTTAAGAAGGCTGATAAAAAAAATTCAAACCATAAAAAAACAAGCCAGAGCTCAACACTTTTAGCTCTGGCATAGAAATAGATATTCTCCGGCTTGACTTAACAAGTCATTTTTATTGTACACACTGAGCAACACGTTTCAACGCCGATACGGCATCTTTCTCAAGCTCTATTGGTATACATATATGCTTTGCTTTTATGACACACAACCTCTACCCATCCACAAGTATCATAAAAATCATGTCCTGGATCCAGAGTAGCGGGATTATCTACTCGGCACACAACTCGTACAAAACCTTCAAATGGTTACTGATCAACTCTCTTTTCCTTACAACAAAAACAAACATTCTACTTACATTCATAAACAGAGCATCCTAGGCTAGTTTCCTTCTGGCATTCCTGGATAAGCACCGGACCGTTCATAGCGTCACATCCTGTGACATCAGCCACAGGCTAGGTAGCTATGGTGACCAGGATACTCAATCCTTCTGACGTTCCTAGGTTCAAAACGGAATATTCGAAATGACACATCCTGTGACAGCAGCTACAGGCCGGGTGACCATAGTAACCTGGACGCCCATTTGTAAACAACTAATGTCTGGATTTACATTAAAAAACTACTTATAACCATAAAAGAATTATCTTATATGAAATGTATATATCACTGATATTAAAATGCATTACCAATAGTACTATGACTCATTTCAGACATTTATGTTGAAAATTATGTTAAAAATTTGTATTAAAAAATTACAATGTAAAACTAATATCCTATGTTTCCCATTGAGATAACACCACTATCTAAAACAGATAAGTGAATCACATCCTTTCAAACTAATTTTTTTCAGGAATAAAAAACTCCTATATAAAAACACAACAATAAATAGTTGATGGAAATAAATAAATAAAATAAATATGTAACCTGCATAATAACGGTATACCCTCTTATGGTGTTTGACTAAGATTCCAATTCTATTGCCTCATTTAGTCCCTCTCGGGAGAGCATTTTTTAACCCCATAAGACCCCCATGGAAATTCTTTTACATTTTGTGGTTAGGTTCTGGGGGAGTCAAAGCCAATCCTCTCTATGTAACCACTTATTTGTCATGGTTGCTATTCAGAGATTCTTCTGATTTGGGCCATTACTACTAAGCTATGGCTACACTGCTGATGGACACCTGTTCCTGGCTTTTCCTGTAGCACTGTAAAAACGGGGTTAATGTAGCTTTACTAAACTTTGAAAATTCTGACCTAAAATGATCTAAATCATTTGTTCACTCACATGACACTCATTGTTTATAATGAACTGACATTCTTAGAGCTTTAGATATTATAGAATATATGTAAATTCAATTTCTGCTTATAGCCATGACTGAACACCTTCAGGCTGTTCTGGAAATAGAAATCCCAATCACTGGAATACAAAGTATAATCCAGAATATTTTGTGCATAGTGACAGAATCAGCAGATTACCATTCCGACTAATGAGTTGGATTTTATGAATTAAATAACGTTTATGAATTAAGTCAGAACTACTGTAAAATGATTGTTTAATTAAATCCTGGAAAAGTCATTTTCCCCCAACACCTGCTTTTTAAATAAGATGCATACAGTATGTTTACAGTAAGCTATATTTAGCACAAATCATTAATCTGCAAGGAAAAGAATGCATAAATTTGAATATGGTAAGTGTTCAATATTCTCAAAACAATTAACCTCTGCATAGCTTAAAATAGTAAAACACAGCAAAATTCCTAGGAATATGAAGGCCATCAGCTAGGGGATTCCATGCAATGTCAGAATTGTTACCAAAGACATGTATCCTGGAGAATTGTTTCTTAACTCTAGTCCCCAAGTACCCCTAGCAGGTAATGTTTGCATAATTTTCTTAGTATTTCACAAGTGCTATCATTTTAGTCAGTGTGTGGTTTCCCACCATGGGTGTTGTGTATACACCCCAGTAAGTCGTTCGCTGAGGTTAAGGTGGGTGATGAAGTATTCTATTTTCCCCACTAGGTGTCTCAACTGTTTTGTGTCTACTATGCACAGCTGTAGAATAATGGGTTGGCTGTTGATGTCATGTGTTTTCTCTGCTGACCAGTTACAGGTGCTCTTCCTCTCTATCCTATCCTTGTCTCTCTCTCACACAGGCACTCAGCCCTGTAGAAGTAGTTAGCTCTGTGCTGGAGAAAGTACAGGGGAGTTGGAGGTCCAAGGAGACAGATGTGGGAGAGACTAGCTCTGAGAGAGATTTCCTTTATGCAATTAGTTACTACAGGTATGCTTGCTAAGTTCCAAGAAGGGGAAAGAAGAAACTTAGGATCACCCTAGCCCATGCCAGAAATCTCTCAAAAACGTGCAGGGTGATCTCCTGAAAGTAAGAGGAATCGACCTCAGTAGAACAAAGCTACCATAACTAAAGGTCTAAGTATCCTACTGCGCAGTGCAAGAAAACCTGGTAACATTGGAAGTCTGCAACACCCAGATAACCGACGACTGGAGCTTATGCTACCCACCTAGGATGGGTTGTACACAGCTAGGGGGCAAAAGGCAGTCAGACTTAATCTATACCTGAGTATAAGTATCACTTATCTACCTCTATCCACACTTCAGCTCCGGTAGAGCACAGAATCTACATTGGGCAGAGCTCCCCATATCTCTATTGAGTGTACTGTTCCCTGGCAATTCCGTACAGTAAACTGTTCTATTATTATACTAAACGCACAGGACTCTGTCTTATGTTCCTGCACCAATACACACCCTACCATCTAACTTGGGTTATTTTCCCCTTTTCTGTGTGTGGCGGTACCGACATCCCGGGTGGGCCTACTACCACTCCAAGTTGCCGTGACAAGTGTCCAAGGGACCCTCGACAAGCATAGAGGTTACCAACCATTGAGGCCACAAAGCAGGTACCAACATCACACCTGTGCACTACTTTAGTGCTGGCTTCACAACATCAACAGTACTGGCCAAGTACCACAAGTGCATCAGGTATGACCACAGGTGTCCTTTGAATGGGATATTCTCAAAACATGTCCTGTATGAACAACCCATGATAGGCCCAGCAATCAGCCAATGAATAAGCAAATACTTGATACAACAATCGTTCATGTGAACATATCTTGAGATTGTTCACACATGCATTTTCATTGCATTACTGCATTAATTGCAGTATTTAATCATTTCATTGCCGTCCACTGCAATGAGACTCCAATGTGTGCGAACATACCCTAAGGGTGTGTTCACACAGTAAGGTTTTTAATTGCAATTATTGAAGCCAAAGTCAGGAAAAGATTATAAATGGAAGGCAGGTTATAGGGGAAAGACTGAGATTTGTCCTCTTTTCAAATACATTCCTGTTTTTATTTTCATTAATTGCAATCAAAAACCAGAAGAAGGTGTGAACATACCATAACAGGCCCAGCAAATAGTCAATGAACGAGCAAGCATGTGCTCTATCCAACAATCCTTTCCATGATTGGAACTCTTTTCGAAAGTTGAATTAAAAAAAGATGCACTGTACATTACTGAACATCACTAAATTGTGCCCAGTGCATAGTCATTTCTGAAAAATTTCTGAAGGTACACTTTATCACTTATAAAAATGCACATCCTATGACTGTGGGTAGAACATCTCTAACATTGTAATTTGCTTCTTTTTTGCTATTGATATACTGTATAGACCTCATACTCAGATCCCACATCATATACAGACTCGGCCTCAGTTTCATATACAAACCCCATATGTGATATTCAAACCCAGTGTCATATAAAGGCTCCTTATACAGTATGTGATATACAGACTCCAGACTTAGACCCCACATGTCATGTACAGGCTCTATTATATTATATAAAGACTTCAAACACCATATGTAATTTACATACCCAAGACTTAGATTCTATATGTCCTATACAGACCCCAGACCCCATAGTTAGAAACAGGTTGCACCAGAGACCAGATTATGAACCAATATGTACATATACAGACACCAGACTCAGACCTCATGTTATTTACAGAAACCCTATTACATCTTCACTCACCCTGCAATATCTGTACTTTGGCAGATCAGAGACATGGTCAGGACAGGGGAGGGCATTGCATCTAAGCAGCCTGGATAGGTATGTATTCCTTTTTGCATATCATCAGCGGCGGCCGCGCACCGCTATTGCGCGTAGAGGCGCACGGTCGGCGGTCGGCGTCCGACGATTATATGTCAGAAACTATATCAACGATCAGCCGATGACAACGATGACAAAGATAGGGCCGATTCGGCCGATTATCGTTCTGTGTAATAGTACCCTCAGCCACTCATTGCACAACACTGCTTATATCTGAGCCAGCTGCCAAGTGTCCAGCTCCCATTTTATCCCTTTTGCTGTGCTGGAAATTTAAATGTGAGCCAAAGTGACATCCCAACAACACCCATTAATATTTTTAATGTTGGGTATATAGAAAATACGGCCATATGCACACTGTATAGGGTTTCTAAAAACCTCTATCTTTTATCCATTATCCATAAATTGATCCATGATTTTCTTTTAGGCTGGAGATGTTTGTGCAGATTATTATGATTGTAAATGTCATTCCATAGTTCATGGTGTCGCTAATGTGTTCATATTACTGTTCTAACCTAGAGGCTATTACTTATTTTTATTTCATGTGAAAATGTTAGGCCTTATGCACATGGCAAAGCCCTAATTACGTGATCCGCTGAATTTATGATTTTGCGCACAGAAAATTGATAAGGAAACCTATGCCAGCTCAGAGCTAGCATAGGTTTCCCTCCATGCGCTCAAGATTTATGTAGAGGCAGTGCGTCTTTACATAAATCTGCGTACTTTCAGCGCTGCAGGGACATTTTTAAGCCCGGCGCAAAAAACGCCGGGATTAATAAATGTCCCCCTATGTGTCCAGTGACTTTGGAGATGGTGTCTAAGACGGAGGTCCAACAAGTTTTGAGTGCTGGACAGGTAATCAGTTTTTCCTATGCCACTGTATGAAACCATAACAAAATGGACGTACAGTAGGGCCACGTAAATGTCTATAAGTTCTGAACGATAGCATTCTTGAACATTATTTCTTGTAATGTACATAACTTTAAAAACCGTTGAAAGTATGGATAAAAGTTTATATATTAGTTTGAATTCATTTTTAAGCCGTAATATTTAAGTGAGTCTATAAGATTCTGCACCACTTTTCTGAAAAGGAAAATATGAAACTATATTAAGATTCATTAGCATTCTGCGCTGACAGTCATTAAGGATAATATAGTCTTGGCAGTCTCTGATTGAAACAATTTACTTCCCAGGCCACTTATGCTGTGTCATCAACCCTCAGGATAAGAAAAAGCAATGCCTCAACTGTGCTGCATTTTATAAAGTAAGGCAATTAAATGTATTTAACTCGAAATAAAAATGTCATTATTGTTCAAAAGGGCAGGAACAGACACAAAGTTAAGGCTAATTTTCTGTAGGTATAAGCATTAGAGATCATGACGCTATGAAGTGTTGTTAAGAAACACAATGTTTTATATCCAAGCATTGAAAAGCATTAAGATGTTGTAAAAGGCCCACAGTTATTTTTGGGAAAGAACACCAGGTACTAAAAAGATAAAATAAAAATAAACCATACTTATCCATCCTAATCCTTCACTGGTGCAATTCTAACAATATCTGGTCTCTGGTGCTCTCCTCTTCTTCTTGCTTTAGATGATTTACAGGACCTGCTTAGATTTTGCACTCACTGGTTAAGGCAGATCACTGTGGCGGACAATTTGCTGTGCAAGCAGCTCCGGAAGGGCAGACATCATTGGAAGAAGACACCAGGAGTTGATGGAACAACATCCACAGAGAATTAGAGAGGGGATATATACATTATGAGGCTGGGTTCACACTACGTATATTTCAGTCAGTATTGTGGTCCTCATATTGCAACCAAAACCAGGAGTGGATTAAAAACACAAAAAGCCTCTGTTCACACAATGGTGAAATTGAGTGGATGGCTGCCATTTAATGGCAAATATTTGCTGTTATTTTAAAACAACGGCTGTTGTATTGAAATAATGGCAGTTATTTACTGTTATATGGCGGCCATCCACTCAATTTCAACATTGTGTGAACAGATCCTTTCTGTGTTTTTAATCCACTCCTGGTTTTGGTTGCAATATGAGCACCACAATACTGACTGTAATATACGTAGTGTGAACCCAGCCTTATGTATTCTTTATAAAATAATACATTGGATGACCAGACAACCCTTTGAAGGTGATACTGTCATCCCCCAGTGGGCAAGCCAGATTTTTGAAGGATCAAGTTGCTAGTAAGAAATTATAGTATACAGTATGTGAAAATACCTTTCAAACAGCCCTCTTGTAGTGTCCCAGCACCGGTGTGCCACTAAGATTTTATTGCACCTGGGTAAAGTAACTCATTCAAGGTTCATACAGTGGGATATGTCCAAGTATGTTCTGTGTTTTCTCCACTAGGTGTCACTACTGCGTTTTCCATATGCTTTATGTGATGCACAGCTAAAGGAATGCATTGGGTTAACTTTTTGTCACATAGTGTTGTTATGTCCAATCGCAGGTGCAGGTTTGTTTCCCTCGCTTTTCTGCCTATCCTCTTCCCTCTCTTTTACACTACACACCACACCAATCACAAGGAGGTTTAGTTGCCCCTATAAAGGGAGGTTAGTTCCTGGTGGGAGGGTCTGTTGTCAGGAGTTGGAGAGAAACACACACAGTGAGAGAGTGTTCCAAGTCAGTAACCACCACTAGCATGCAGTGCTAGACCCCTCAGGAGGAAAGGACGTCCTCTGAGGACCACCTTGTCCACACCAGGGATATTTTCAACAAGATACAGGTCAGTATATCTGAGTATAGTACTGCCCCAGCAGGACAAAGCTGCCACTTGTCTATGTATCCTTCTGTAAAGCACGGCTATTCTGAAAGGTTTCAGGAAGTCTGCATCACCCAGCGCAGGGACCTGGGGCCTCGTACTACCCTTATAGGATGGGTATCCTGACACTGTAGGGTATTAGGCAGTCAGATATGTGAGTACGAGTTTCTTCTTCTTCTTGTTTTCACTATGCTACCCCAACATAGTACACAGCTACATTGGACAGGGCCCTCAAGACATTCCTCTACTCTCCCTTCAGCTGTTACAACATCTACCTCTTGTTCGGGCCTGCAAAACCTTATTTTGTATTGCACTGAAGAACTTAAGTAAACAGACGTTATTCTGGTTAAGCTACTGGACTCTGTCAATCATTCTGCACCTATACACTAGGTTACACTTGGTTTATCCAAACCAGCGGAAGCAGTGCCTGTCTGACCGGGGGTGGGTACCAACACCACTCCAGGCAAGTGCCCAATTGACCCACAATCACCTAGCAGCCACAACATCTCCAAAGCTACCATGGCCAGCAACAACCTATATCGCTTTCCCGCACTCTGTTTTTTTTTAATGTAAAATCGGTCAGCTTATATAGCATGGAGATTGTCTCAAATTGCCTGCATGTCTATATGAGAATATGGCACCTGCACAGGATTTTTATCTGGGCTACGTAATTTACCAGGCTAATGGGCTAATGCATTACCAGGGGTTGTAACTGTAAACCATGGTCAAGATAGTGCACACAAAGGCTGAAAATCCCAGACTCATTGACACACTCCTTTACCAGCAACTTGATCCTGCAGAATATGGGGGTATAGTTGGGGGTAGGGTCAGGTGGAAACTGTAACTTGTTAACTGTAATCTGTTTCAGTATTACCATTTGTAATTAGAAAAAAAAAATTGTTGCACCTTTCCACGTAATTAGTCTCAGTCTAACTTTATATGCCATTCAGTACTTAAGTATGATACATATAGACCTAGATTTATCTATATGTCTAATACAAAAAATGTTTTTTTTTTTATTTCTTTATTTTTTTGTCTCAGGCAAAATGACCTGTGATTGGTTTCAATAAGTCTGAGACAAAAATCTGACACATTTTATCTCAAATTGATAAATCAAGGCCAAAGAGTAAAATGGCAAGGCCAGAAGACTGGAGGTATCATAATTCATTAGAATGCTAAAATGAGAGGTAATCACTTGAAGCACATAATGGGTGAGTTGTGTATTACTACTTGCTATAGGAAGAATTTAATGAATATTCTATTACAAAAATATAGTTCATATGCAAATGTTGACTGCGTTCTTTCATTAGGGGGACTGAAAAACATACCTTGGCTTTTAACCTGAAAACAAAGTCTTTGTAATTTGAAATGCAATGAGCATTAAAACCCATTAATCATTGCTCTGCATTATTCTGCATTTTAATTACAACTTCTTCACCTATTCAGCTCACCAGGGCTGGCACTGCTTCAGTAGTGAAATCTAGAGAAAGTTGTCTTACAAAAGATGTCCCTTGAGAAACTTTCTTTTAGCTTCCTTTCATACTGGAAAAAAAAGCATTATAAACATGTTATTCATCACTTTTTTCACAGTTTTCTTTCATAACGCATTTCTATTGTTTTAAAAAGGTTTTATCACATTAAACCCTTAACTCTGCAGCCACTTTTGACATGGGAGATGGTTAGATCCAGCAACAGGGGACAGGGTCAACAATCGGGGTAGGAAGGGGTTAATATGTGTTTGCATGCACTTTATTAGGGATGAGCGAAGCAAATCCAGCGATTTTTTAAAAGCTTCATTATGATGTGCCAATCAGTTACTGACTGAGACGGGACAGCGCCATGGCCAGTGTTTGGGTGAGCAGGCTGTCACTCTTTTTTGGGACACAGAGGATGACAACAGGGAGGAACAGAGAGGTAATTACTGCACCAAAACAACTAAACAATTGTGAAAACAAGTGTATTTACCAGTAAATAGTGAAAAAAGTTTTAACAATATACATTTTACACTTTTAATTTATTCTCTTTATTGCCTCAATTCCTGCACTGACATCGTTGGTAAAGTTTCAATTAGTGACCAGAGATCTCATTCCTGCACTTTATTACTAAAGCAAATACCTGGACAAATAACATTACTGGGTTCCACCAGGTTAGTTACACCACCCAGCCCCACCTCCCCTTCAATCAGGCACAGTCAGAGGGAAAATAAATAGTTATGTGCAGTGACTTACAAATCACATCTTCACTGAACGGAGTTGTTCATTTTCACTTTCTTCTCCAGACTGCCACCTAGACTTCTTATTCATTTTCAAAAGAAATGTGCCACTGTCCCCTCAAATGTGTTGTGCCAGCCTTCCCTAATGTACTGTGCCCCTGTCCCCTAATGATCTGTCCTGTAATGTACTGTGTCACTGCCCCCTCTAATGTATTTTGCCACTCCCCTCTTATGTATAGGCTTGATCGAACATCGGAAAAAGCTAGGTTTGATCGAACTCGAACCTAGCCGGACTTTCCGCATTTAATTGCTGACGCCTTGACCGTCTGTGCGGAAGGAGGAGACATCCCAGGGACCGCCTGGAATTCCAGGATACAGCCTATTACCTAGGCTGAATCCCGGAATTATATGTGGTCTACGGGATGTCTCCTCCTTCCGCACGGACCATGAAGACATCAGCAATCAAATGCGGAAGAACCAGCTAGGTTCAAGTTCGATCAAACCTAGCTTTTTCCGATGTTCGATCAAGCCTACTTATGTACTGTGCCACTCTTGAAAAATTAACTATAGATCTCTGTGGACACTGCTCAAATCTTTGTCTCTTTATGTAAACCCATGCAGATTGCAAATTGTTAAGATGTGGTGGGGGCCAAGTTATCACTTCACTTACACAGAAGATGAAAGAAGATTTGGATGGTATTGGCCTTATGTTTGGAGTTGTTGTCCTGGCACAAAAAATTTGGAGCCAATCAGTTGGGCGGTGATAGAAGGTGTCTTACTTCGCACCATTTTTCCACATCTGCCTAAAACTTTTTCGCTAGTACAGTAAAAGCAGTAGGAAACTGATGAGGCCATTGATTAGCTGTATCTCAATTGAGTTGGTATTCTCTTGTGTAAAATCCTATAGTCTATTATCTCTTTCTAGCTCATGTTGCTCTTCTCAGATGGTAAAAGAAAAACACTTATTGGGGGCGTGGTCTGATGGCTGACTGAGGCAGACGTGCCTCACAAGAGCTCCTGCACCTCCTGGCCTAAAATCCTGAATATATCCTGCTTGGGCTCCCCCCTTCGGCCTCAACTCACCCCCTGTGGCATCCGGAGACCCCCACGCTCCTTCTGGCGGTCCTGGTGGTCAGTGGTGCTCCATGTGGGACCCCCTGGAGGTGCGGCCTGGTGAAGCTGGCAGCACAGCAGCGGGACGGGAGACGCGCTCGCTTCCCAGAGACGTCACCACAGGCAGCCGGACAGCAGCTACCTCTTCCTCCGGTGCCTCCGGTGGTCTCCCGGGAACAGCACAGGCCGCGGCGGCCCCTCGGTTGGTGGAGGCGGCGTGGCGGTGGTGAGTGTGTCCGGCTCCTCCTCCTCCCTCCCCCAGCGTCCGCCATTGACATCCGGGACTCCCCCTCCTCTCCCCTCTCTGGACCAGGTGCTGCTCGTGCCTGTCCCCTGTGTTCTCGACCTCCTATCACCTGGTGGGATTTGCGGGGTGAAGCTCGTGGCTGGCGGTGCTGCTGCCTGGGTGGTACCCCTTATACAGTGCCTTCCCGCCATTTCTGGCCGACCGCGGCCGCCATCTTGGCCGCACGGCAGCCTTCCCTCTACTGCCCTACAGGCACAGAAATTCTGTGGATTGCAGTACCCACCTCCCTACATGGACATTGGCTGTGCTCCTTTCTCCCCAATCTATTTGCCCCAAGTGCTGGAATTAGTGTGCTTTCCTATCTTACTAGCTGTGTGGAGGACATAGACTGCTGTGACTGCTACTGTGTATCCTGTATCTGAGATCTCCCTGTGCGGCTGTTTGCTGTTACCTATTATTATCTATACACCTGCCTGCCTCTCTCTGGACTGTATTCTGGTGATATCCTTACTGGTGCCGGTGACACCTGTGCTGCTTACCCTCCGAACACTATGGGAGGTTCCAGAGGGGGAAATACCCCCAATAAGAATAAGAAGGGTAAGGGGACTCCTACTGCTCCCTCCCGTCCCCCCTCGGACATAGACTCTGGATCTGAGGGTATGGAGGAGTCCTTTGAAGGGCATAGTCCCCTCTCCACGAAGTGCAGGCCAAAGCCTCTAAACAGCTGGAACGTTTCTCCAGGTCCAGGGAGCGCCATAGGGACGCCTCTCGGGACAGTCATGTTTCCTGCTCTCCAAGCCCACCTAGACTCCATTCTCCTGAGCGGACCCAATATTCAACCTCTGCTATTGATGGGAAGATCTCGGAAATCCTGGAGGCTATAAATACCTGTCAATCGATGTTTGTTACTAAGGTGGACGAGCTACGCCAAGATTTTGTCATACTGGGGCATGAAACCCAAAAGATTTGTGAGCGCACCACTGAGGTGGAGAGGAGGGTTTCAGAGATGGAAGATACTGTTCGTCCTATTCCTGCACAGATTGGGGATTTGCAGCGGCAGATGAAAGCTGTCATGGTCCGAGCGGACGACTTTGAAAATAGACTGCGAAGGAATAATGTCCGTATTTTAGGGCTGCCTGAAAAAAACGGAGGGTGATGATCCTGTGGAATTCACCGAACGCTGGCTGCGCCAAATCCTGCCTGCTGAGACTTTCTCAGATTTCTTCACGATTGAGCGAGCCCAACGTGTCCCTGCTAAACCTCTGCCACCGGGGACCCCCCCCCGGCCCTTCCTGATTAGGCTGTTACATTTCCGTGATTGTGGCGCTATCCTGAGAGCGGTCCAGGATAAGGGGGAAGTCCTGTTTGACAACAGTAGAGTGTCCTTCTATCCTGATTTCTCCATGGAACTACGGAAGCAGCGTACACAATTTAGGGAAGTCCGCCACAAACTACGTGCCAAAGGCTACAAATACTCCATGCTGTACCCTGCTCGTCTGAGAGTGGTGGATGGTAATACTACCAAATTCTTCACGTCCCCTCGGCCATCCTGGACTGGGTGGAGGCGGCCCCGCGGGTTCCACCTGCTGATTGAAGAGTATTTGTTTGGGATTGTTGCCCGTTCCTGCTGTTCCAGTTGTCTCAACACCCGAGACTGCCTGCTTACATTAGACACTCAACTGATTAATAACTGCTACTTGTTTTACCTTCCTTTTTTTTGGGGGGGGGTTGTCCTTAGTTTCTTGGTCAGGGAAGGTGGGGGGTAGTTTAGTGTGAGTTTTAGTTGTAGTTAGAGCCATCTGCCTCAGCAGGGACTGGCCCCATAACTTAGTGTTCAGTTAGGGTTTAAGGTCTGCACTTATAGTTTTGTAGTGTTAGACAGGGAGTTGGGTACCCAGTCAGGTCGACTAGGATTTTTTTTTGCTTTCCATGTGTTTTGTGTTATGTGTCTGTCTCTAGTCTGTCTTGTGTGGTATGTGGAGTGTTTGGTGGTGTGTGTGGCTGCGCCTTTCTCCCCATTGGCCGGTGGCTAGGTTGGGTCCCGTATTTTATTACAGCCTAAGTAATGGCGTCCCTTAAGGTACTGGAATGTGAGGGGCCTCAACTCTAAGTTTAACCTCTTAAGGACATAGGACGTACCGGTACGTCCTATGTCCTCACTTGTACTTCAAAGCGGGGCCGCGCGGCGGCCCCGCTTTGAAGTGCCGCGATCCCGGGTGCCGCGAGTAGCCCGGGACCGCTGCTATTAGCTAATTAGCTAATCGGAGGCAGCTGTCAAAGTTGACAGCTGCCTCCGATTACCGGAGGCAACGTTTCCCTGGTGTCTAGTGGGGGAGATCGCTCCTCCGGGACCTTGTCCCGGAGGAGCGATCTCCGTTACTGATGCCGGCGGGGACGCGTCCAAGATGGCGCCGTCCTCGGCTCGGCACTCGTTCGTTTTCGGCTGCAGCAGCCGAAAGCAAACGAGTGCCGATCTCATGGATCTCTGCAGCATATCTATGCTGCAGAGATCTCAATGAGAGATCCAAGTGTATATACTAGAAGTCCCCCAGGGGGGCTTCTAGTATATGTGTAAAAAAAAAAAAAAAAAGTGTTGTTAATAGTAAAAAGCCCCCTCCCCTAATAAAAGTCTGAATCACCCCCCTTTTCCCAGGTTTTAAATAAAAGTAAACAAATAAATAAATAAATAAACATGTTTGCTATCGCCGCGTGCGTAATCGCCCGAACTATTAATTAATCACATTCCTGATCTCGTACGGTAAACGGCGTCAGCGCAAAAAAATCCCAAAGTGCAAAATTGCGCATTTTTGGTCGCATCAAATCCAGAAAAAATTTAATAAAAAGCGATCAAAAAGACGTATATGGGCAATCAAGGTACCGATAGAAAGATCACATCATGGCGCAAAAATTGACACCTCGCACAGCCCCATAGACCAAAGGATAAAAGCGCTATAAGCCTGGGAATGGAGCGATTTTAAGGAACGTATATTGGTTAACAACGGTTTGAATTTTTTACAGGCCATCAGATACAATATAAGTTATACATGTTATATATCGTTTTAATCGTAACGACTTGAGGAACATGCATAACAAGTCAGTTTTACCCCAGGGTGAATGGCGTAAAAACACAGTTCCCCCAAATAAAAGAAATGCGTTTTTTTTTTCAATTTCACCACACTTTGAATTTTTTGCTGGTTTCGCAGTGTACTTTATGCAAAAATTCAGCCTGTAATTGCAAAGTACAATTAGTGACGCAAAAAATAAGGGGTCATGTGGGTTTCTAGGTGGAAAAATGCAAGTGCTATGACCTTTTAAACACAAGGAGGAAAAACCGAAAACGTAAAAACGAAAATGGGCCATGTCCTTAAAGGGTTAAGAGGGCCCTCGTGTTGGACTTTGTGAAACGTCATTCTCCTCATATCATCTGCTTGCAGGAGACTCACGTGGTCGAACAGAAAACTCTGGCCCTGAAGAGGGCCTGGATAGCCAAGGGGTACCATGCCACCTACTCCACGTTCTCTAGAGGTGTTTCTGTACTCATCTCTAAAGCTTTACCTATAACAGTCACTCAGGTGGCGTGTGACCAGTTTGGCTGATTTGTGATCCTCCACTGTGTGTGTCAGTCGTTGTCGTTTACCCGGGTCTCACTATACGCCGCCCTCCCTTTTCTGAGTCTCTCTTGGATGTAATCTCTGTTCAATTATCCTCTTTCTCTGCAGACCCGATTCTGGTGGTTGGCGACTTTAATGCAGATCTTTCTACCTAAATTCCTCTATCTCTTTCATGCTTCCCCTGTCTTTCCTCCTAGGCAGTTCTTTGCAGCTCTAGCCAAGATTCTGAGATCCTTCTACTGGCAAGGAGGGTCTCCTAGGATTGGATACTCTCACCTCCTAGCGCCTAAGCATCAGAGGGGCCTTGCTGCTCCCAATATGTACCACTACTTCCTGGCCTCTCAATTGGTGTATGCTTATTGGTGGTTGGATCTGGACCTCAGCAATGCAGCGGTGGCGTTGGCCGGGGCGTTGGTTGGGTCTTACAAGGGCCTGACGAATACCCTTTATAGGTACACCCCCTCTTCACCCTGGCTCCCTCCCTTAGCTACGGTGCAGAAGGTGTGGAGGATTGTACAAAAACAGATGCCTTCTTTGCCCCTCTCTCCTCGTACCCCTCTGTGGCTTAACCCCTATCTCCCGGAACTCATAGGTCTGCAGGGCGCGGTTCTCTGGGGGAAGCATGGGGTTTGCTATTTGTCCCATGTTTTATCCCCTGACAATGTGTTCCGCTCCTTCTCTGACATGTGTGAGCTGTATGGGATTCTGCACTCAGCGTTATTTCATTATTTACAGCTGCGGCATGCTGTTCGTTCTCAGTTCGGCAGCCTTACGGTTCCCCTGGAGTTCACACAGGCAGAGAAGCTCCTGGGTTCCCCTGACCTGGATAAGCCCCTGACGCTTAGCTATCTAATGTTGAGCCCAGAGGATTCGTCCCCTTTCCAGAAGGCGTAAGAGAGATGGGTGGTAGAGGGGACATCTACCACCCATCCCTGTGATCCCTGTGCGATCAGCAGTGGAAAGAGGTGGTGCATACCTATTATCCTACTGTAGTAAGTGCTGGAGACCGGTTGATCCAGTTTCACTTTCTAATGTGTACCTACTACACTCTGGAGAGACTCAGAAAAATGGGAGTGTCCCCCTCAGATACTTGTTTCATGTGTATGTCAGATGTCGGCACCTTCATGCACGCTGTGTGGTCGTGCCCTAAAATACAATCCTTTTGGCATTCCGTCTTGCAATTTCTGTCCGATCATTTTGA
Organism: Dendropsophus ebraccatus; assembly: GCF_027789765.1. Lineage (NCBI taxonomy): Eukaryota > Metazoa > Chordata > Amphibia > Anura > Hylidae > Dendropsophus > Dendropsophus ebraccatus. The sequence continues at coordinate 132,539,845 of NC_091454.1, forward strand.
TTTTCCTTTTCTTTGTACCCCTTCCATTTGCCTGTTAGGTCTTATTAATGGAATCACCCAAAACAAATACTACAGGGTATTCATCAGATTTCTTTTATTCTGTGCCAAAAAAATTATTGCCATGGAGTGGAAGTGTACAGACGCCCCTTCCCTGGCCCGCTGGAAACAGTTGGTTAATAAATATGTCCCGCTATACAAGGCCCTCTATGAACATCGCAAGTGCCCCAATAAATTTAAAAAAATCTGGATTCACTGGCTTATGCTAGATGAAACGGCAGACGTGTAGACCTTTCTGCTGGCTTTCTGGTTTTGGGGGGGAGGTGCGGCGCTGTCTTGGTGTGTGTGCGTTTGGCTGTGTGTGATGTCTCTTTTGTTTTGTCTTTCATGTGTGGTCAGGTACTCCCTCTCTCTGGCAGCTTAGATTTTATAAGATGCATTACAACTGTTATCTTTCACTACTTTGTTATTGTAGTTTGCCCAGACTTGTAACACTTGGCCCCTGCAGATGTGTCTTTGTTTACCATGTGGTGGGCGGATTGTGCCTGGCTTTTCTTCTGTATGGTTCTGTCTTTTCAGTGAGAAAAGTTTAAATAATTTCTTTAAAAAAAAAGAAAAAAGAAAAACACTTATTGTAGCCACTAAAATTGCCATGCTGAGCACAAAATGATTTTCACTCTTATTATCTCACTCTTTCAGAATGAAAGGTGGGTGCTATTTCAGAATGACAGGTGGGTGTTCATTCTACGGCAAACCCATCAACCTTGCCTGTGTGCGCAGTAGTGCAGAAACATGCATATGGTTGAAGTGGCTAGGTGCACACCTAAGGCAAAGAGTAAGGCCTGGGCACCTGTGTAGATGCAGAACGTGCAGAATACTTACCTTTATGTATAGGCCTGCTGCAGTTCTCTATGAGGCCCCTACTTCACTTTACAAGAAAAGACTAATCTTTTGCCTTCCTAGGCAGATTCCTGGAAGGCTGCTCATTTTGTGGGTTACCTGGCTGTATGGGCCCACAAGTTAGAAAACAAGTGCTTAGACCCCCTGCCAAACCCTGGATTTTTACATTTCACCTGAGTTCTCCTTTAACCCCTTAAGATCTGAGCCATATTTCATTTTTGCACTTTTTCGTTTTTTTTTCCTCGTGTTTAAAAGGCCATAGCGCTTGTATTTTTTCCCCTACAGACCCACATGGGCCCTTATTTTTTGTGTCACTAATTGTACTTTACTTAATTTTTGCATAAAATATGCTGCGAAATCGGGAAAAAAATTATATGTTTGATGAAAATGAAAATAAAACACAATTTTATTTAATTTGGGGGCGGGGGGTTGTGTTTACACCATTTGCCCTAGGGTAAAACTGACATTTTATATACGTTCCTCATGTCAGTACGATTACAATGATGTGTAACTTGCATTACTTTTATTTTATTTAACAGCTTTTAAAAAATTAAAATCTTTTAAAATAATCAAAATGTTCCTTATTTTGCTGTATTCACATCCTTATAATGCTGTTATCCTTTAGTCTATGGGGCTGTGTAAGGTGTAATTTTTTGCGCCATGATCTATAATTTCTATTGGTACTAAAGATGAGCGAATTCGAGCATGCTCTAGTCCATCTGAACGCGATCGTTCGGCATTTGATTAGCGGTGGCTGCTGAAGTTGGATAAAGCTCTAAGGTTGTCTGGAAAACATGGATACAGCCAATGACTATATCCATGTTTTCCAGATAGCCTTAGGGCTTTATCCAACTTCAGCAGCCACCGCTAATCAAATGCCAAACGATCGGATTCAGATGGACTTGAGCATGCTCGAGGTTCGCCCATCTCTAATTGGTACCTTGTTTGCATATATGTGGCTTTTTGATCACTTTTTATTACAATGTTCTTGGATTTGATGCCACCAACAATGTGCAATTTTGCACTTTGGCGTTTTTTTGGGCGCTTACGCCATTAACCGTGCAAGAACAAGCATGTGGCAATTTGCTAGTTCAGGCAATTATGCACGCAGCGATACCAAATATGTTTATTTTTTAATCATTTATTTTTATTTATTAAATTGAAAAAGGGGGTGATTTGGACTTTTATTAGGGGAGGGAATTTTTAATTAATAAAAACACTTAAAAAAAAAAAACTTTCACATTATTTGAAGCCCCCTGGGGGACTTCTATATACACCGCACTGACCTCCTATTGAGATCAATGCTGTGTATATAATAGAGCACTGATCCATTGGATCGGTGCTCTACTACTTTGGTCCGCTGCAGACCACATCTATAGTATACTGAGCTGGTATCAGCGTCATTCCGACGCTGAGGCCTGGCTAGGTAAGAAGAAGGGACCCCCCCCTCCGTGATCGCATTGCGGAGGGGGGATCTCCCCACTAGACCACCACAGATAGGCACCGCAGGGCATTTAAATGCAGCTGTCATGTTTGACAGCTGCATTTGAATTTCCTTATTAGCGGGCACGGCAATAGCTTGCGCCTGCTAATAACCGCGGTCCCAGGCTGCAGAAAGCAGCTGGTATTGTGGAGGTTCAAAGGAGGGTCACGGCCCCTCTAAACTCCCCTAACAGTGCCATGACATATGAGATATGTCATGGGTCGTTAAGGGGCTAAATAACAAAGTTTGAGGTTTATTAACATTTTGGGTTGATCAACAATACTGGAGTTGTTCAATAAAACTAATCCTAAAAAATATAAGTTGCCTAATATTTGCACTAGGGATGGTACAAACCGAGTTCGGTTCGGGTTCGTACGAACCCGAACCCTCCGCAATGCGGGCAGACAGCGGGAGGACCGCCTGGAAAACTGGGATACAGCCATAGCCATAGGCTGTATCCCAGTTTTCCAGGCATTCCTCCCGCTGTATCCGCCCGCTCCACGGAGCGGGCTGACAGCGGGAATCTGCTGCCGAGCGTTCGGGTTCATACAAACCCGAACCTCGACAGGTTCAGACCATGCCTAATTTGCACACACAGCTTAATTCCTGACAGTTATGAGGATCCACTAAAAGTTGTTTCATTGTTTAGGAATCTATATGTCTCATCTCATCAGAACAAACAAGATATTCCACTGCTTTTTTAACTGGCCTTTTGTGTTATCCATCTTAGTTTCCTTACTATATTTATGGAAATTCAGTTTCCTGAACTCAATTATTTTACAAATGGGAGAATAGTTTTATTATGGCTTTCTTAAAATCAATTCTATAGAATACTACTATTATGGTATGCTAGCACCATAGTCCAATACAATTTGAACAACATCATTTCCCCCATCTGTCATTTTCAAGGTGCTAAATGGAACAAAATGTGGTGACAGTTCATTATTATGAAACTGAAGGAGTGCTACAATGTAATAGCAGTTTTCAAGCCATTTCCATGCTGCGTCTATATGGCTCTCCTATTCTAAGTTTGACAGTATTATGATTTTTATGACAATTCTCTTTGAGTCGCATCTTTGCACAAAAATATTATGTAGACATTAAAGTGAATTGTTGACTATAACATGGTAAACCAAGTATAACCTAGTACTTGAGAACAGCTGTGTATGGAAATTGAAATTCAGTACTACGTTTTAGGGTATATGCACCAATGCAACTTGAAATATACTTATACAGAAAAGAAGCAAGTCAATGTACAAGTATAATGAAAATCATAGTCGTTTCAGGGGTACGCATGTACACAATTTACAGTTTAGTTGTAACAGCTTGCAAATTCCACTTTTCCAAGTACAGTATTTACTTTTCATAAAGTTCCTTTTGTTGAACAAAAAGTTTGAGTTAAGAACTTTTCTCTTCTTTTCTACTGTAGGTATCTATTCCTGTATTTGGTTCAAAAAAACTGCATGTATGAAACCATTATGACCTCAATTGCTGCCAAATTTATGAAGTCTTAAATTAGGCCCCGTCCTTTTCCTGGCCGAATTCACTAAGAGGCCAGCTGGCTGTGCACTCGGCATACCAAATCTAATAAAATAGTAACATAGTAAACAAGGCTGAAAGAAGACAAGAGTCCATCAGGTTCAACCTAGGGAAACCCTACTGCGTTAATCCAGGGGAAGGCAAAAACCCCCATGAGGCAGACAACAACCGTCCCACCACAGCGAGAAAACTCCCCCCCCCAACTCCAATGGCAACCAGAACAATCCCCGGACCAACGTATCACCGGAAATCTAATGCCCATAACTTGTAATATTATATTTTTCAAGAAAAGCATCCAGGCCTCCCTTGAAGGTATTTAATGAATCGGCCATGACAACATCATGTGGCAGAGAGTTCCACAGTCTTACCACTCGTACAGTAAAGAACCTGCGTTGATGCTGATGGTGAAATCTTTCTTCTAGACGTAGAGTATACCCCCTTGTCATGGTTACAGACCTAGGAGTAAAAAGATCACTACAAAGATCTCTGTACTGTCCATTCATATATTTGAACATTGAGATCGCCCCTAAGACGTCTTTTTTCTAGCGTAAATAACCCCAAGCTTGATAACCTGTCCTGGTACTGTAACACACACATTCCCTTAATGACCTCTGTTGCCTTCCTCTGCACCCGCTCCAGTTCAGCTGCGTCCTTCTTATATACTGGTGCCCAAAACTGTACACAGTATTCCATATGTATTCTGACCAGTGATTTATAAAAAGGCAAAAGTAAGTTCTCATCCTTAGCATCTATACCTCTTTTAATACATCCCATTATTTTATAAGCCTTGGCAGCTGCTGCCTGACACTGATCACTAAAGTTGAGTTTACTGTCAACCAATACCACCAGGTCCTTTTTGGAAGTAGTTTTACCCAGTGTTTTATTATTTAGCACATAACTGTACTTATTATTTCTACAGCCCAAATACATAACCTTAAATTTATCCACATTAAACTTCATTAGCCATTTCACCGCCCAAGCCTCGAGCTTCTTCAAATCCCTCTGTAATATGATATTATCCTCCTCTGTGCTGATTACTCTACCCAGTTTAGTATCATCTGCAAAAATGAAGATTCTACTCTGTAGCCCCTCTACAAGATCATTAATAAAAATATTAAAAAGAGGTGGACCCAACACTGATCCCTGTGGTACCCCAGTAGTAACTAAAACCCAATCTAAATATGTTCCATCAATGACCACCTTCTGTTTTCTGTCATACAACCAGTTACTTACCCATTTGCATACATTTTCTCCGAGTCCCAGCATCCTCATTTTGTAGACCAACCTTTCATGCGGCACAGTATCAAATGCCTTTGAAAAGTCCAGATACACAACATCCACAGCCTCCCCCAGGTCCAGTCTATAACTTACCTCTTCATAGAAGCCGATCAGATTAGTCTGGCAGGATCAATCCCTCATAAATCCATGCTGATGCTGCATCATAAGATTATTTTTATTAAGATACTCTAGTATAGATTGGCCTTTTCCTCTTCCCCTTCCACCATTACACCCAGAATATTTTTAAGGGGACCAGCATTTTCAGTTTTAAGGCTTTTGTTATTTATATAGGTGAAGAACATTTTGGTATTCGTTTTACTTTCTGTGGCAATCCTTCTTTCTGTTGCAATTTTTGCTTCTTTTATTTGTTTTTTTACACATTCTACTCTTCTGTCTATAGTTGCTTAATGCTTCCCCACTACCTTCTCTTCTTGTTTTAGTTGTCTGATTGCTTGTTTCTTATCATTTATTGCACACCTTACAGCTGAAGTTAACCACATTGGATTTCTCCTATTTCTACTAATTTTATTCCCATATGGTATGTGTCGTTCACACGATTTACCCAGGATGCCCTTAAATATGTCCCATTTCTCTTGTGTACTTTTTTTTTTTTTATTAAATATCATTTTTTTATTGTTTTTTAACCAAAAACATTTTACAAATATCTGTCACAACAGCGGAAAACACTCCCGCCAAGAGATCTATGCAAAGGTTACCACATATATATAAAGAAAAAACAATGATACAACATAGAAGATAAAACCGAGTAAGTAATAGGAGAAACTCTCCCCCCAACCCCCCTCACCCACCCACCCACTCACGGTCTCGAAGTAAACACATGGCTACGTATACGCATCTGGTGCTGATGCCTTAATGGACCATAACCTCAAGATGTCACCTTAAGTTTTCCTAAAGTTCCAGTAACATCTTTTTTGAGGTACCACAGGGTATCCACAAATGGCAACATGTGGAGGGGGGGAGGGAAGGAGGGGGAGGAGGGAGGGGGGAGGGAAGGAAGGAGGGGGAGGAGGGAGGGGGGGAGGAAGGGAAGGAGGGAGGGGGGGAAGGAAGGAAAGGAGGAGGGGGAATTACAGTGGGATGGGGGGAGGAGGGAATGATAGGGGAAGGGGAGAGGAAAAGGAGGGAAAAAGGGAAGTTATAAGATTTGGGTGGGAGAAGGGCCAACAACAAGACCAAGATATAAGCAAGCATAATAGTCATATGAAGCTAAATAACGGGATAAACCCGAAAATGGTCTCCAGCAGGGAGAGGTAGTAAATACTACGGGCGCCCATCCGCAGGAACATTTTGAAGACACCGGAAAGAGGCTACATTTTTAACAGAAGCAAACTTGAGAAGTGCAGAAATCCAAAGAAATGTGTGAAACCATTCAATCCATCCCTGACGGCGTCCCTGAGCTTCCATGCGCATTATTTGATCGGGAAGAAAGATCGGGAGATAGATTGCCGGATCCTTTGTTCCTTAGGAGGTGAACCCTGGCATACAGAGACAGAGGGGGCAACAGCATTTGGATTCTCCTCTTGTAGTGACGCCATGCGTTTCCTGGCTTGGAATGGAGTAAAATCCTCTGCAGTCGCAGACAGGCGTGGGGACCTGTTGCCAAGATAGTCTTGAAGAGATGCCGCCGCTTCCTCCGCATTAGTAAAGGTGGAAAAGGACCCGTCCGGGTAAAAAACTTTCAGGATAGCTGGGTATATCAGGGCAAAGCGTATTTGCTGTTTATAAAGTGCTGTGCAGATGGGGGAAAATAGCTTACGGCGTTTCGTTACCTCCACAGAAAAGTCGCCAAAGATTAGAATCCTATGACCGTCCAGCTCCAAGACGTCTTTTCTGGCTCTGAATGCTCTTTGTATGGCTACTTTAAAGTCAAGGTATTTCACTATGACCTGTCTAGGGCGTTCTCTCTGAGACAAGCCTGCAGGTATCCCCCTCTCTGGAGCTGGACGTAGGTCTGGGCCAAGCCTGTGGGCCCTCTCCACCTTGCACAATTGTTGTATACCTAGCAACGATGGGAGCGTATGTTCACATAGTTTCAGTAAGTCTCTTTGTAGGAATGTCTCAGGAACCCCGACTATCCGAAGGTTGTTCCTCCTGGACCTATTTTCCAGGTCTTCCACTCTGTCCCACAAGCGTCTATTTTCCATCTCTATAGTCTGCATCCTGGCGGGCACGGTATTAGCCCCATCTTCTAGCGCCCCCACTCTCTCCTCCACCGCACTAAGTCTGGCGCCTTGGGCTGCCACCTCCTTCTGTACTTGCCTTAAGGCACTTGTTACTGCCTCTGTGACTGAGTCCTGGAGACCAGGGGTGATCCTTTCTGCCACTTCTGCTGCAAGTGCAGCGTAATCAATCACAAAGGATTCGGTGTCTTCTTCCCCTGCCGAAGAATCTCGCTCAGACCTCTCTGGGGACGTAGCTCGTGAGGAAGCAGGAGATCCCGCCCTGTTGATGCTTCTGCTTTTCGTCTTGCTGGACTTGCCACGGCCCTTGGACTGGGACAGCTTGCCCTTTTGGATAAAACAATACATATTCCTTGCTGGTGCCGTCGGCACCAAGGAGAGAGGTGAGTGATGATGTGCGGGTGGTCGGGCGTGCTGTCAGGGAGCTCACTAAACGGAACGAGATGCCGACATGACCTGCTTACATGGCGCTGGAACCGGAAGCCCAAAAACTCTTTCTGTGAACTAAAATGACTGCAGTTTTATACATCTTCCACTAAACTGCGGCGTTAAAGCAGTTTCGTTCAGGTTAGGAACCTAACTTCTCCTCCCGTGTGAATTCTCTGATAAGAAACTGAATGTAATCGCCTCCTGGTGGCAGTAATGAACAGTTTCTTTCAAGTTATAGGTGTGATTTCTTTTCCCGTGTGAATTCTCTGATAGGCTACTTTATATAGTCGCCACTTGGTGGCAGTAATGGACAGTTACTTTCAAGTTATAAGTGTGCCTTCACCTGTGTGAATTCTCTGATGGGCAACTTTATATAGTTACCACTTGGTGGCAGTAATGGACAGTCTCTTTCAAGTTATAAATGTGACTTCTACTCCTGTGTGAATTCTCTGAAAAGCAACTTTATATATTGACCACTGACCAATTTCTTTCAAGTTATAAGTGTGACTTCTTCTCCTGTATGAATTCTCTGGAGTGTAAGATGGAACCTTTACTGTAAGTGCCTGTTAAACTGGTTGTAGGCCACCAGTACGCCAGGGGCTAATTGTAATAGAATCTCAAAGAACAGGGCTTGTATGTCACAGGATTCATTCAGTTTATGGCTCTGGAGGAGGGGGAGGTTTGTGGAGACCTGTTATAAAGAGCAGCAGCGGACAATGTACAGTGTCACCAGTATCATAAACGGCACCCCTCGGTGCCTGCTTCAGTATTGGTGCCTGGCTGTGCTGTTAATGGAGGGAAGATGACGCCTCTGCCAGCAGTGGAGTGCCGGATCTACTTTTTTGCATCTCCTCTGCAACTGTCTCCCTGCAGCTTCTCTATGGGCCCAGATGCTTTCCTTTCCCGGGCCTCCCTCACCTCACCTGGCTCCTCGGGCAGGCGACCAGTGCACAAAGAGGCACCGGCCGCGAGCACGCACCTCAGCCGCTGCTGTCGCTGCGATCCGCCGCCCCGATGTGCCGGGCGGGTCCGCTGGCGAAATTGAGGCCCCGGTCTCAGAGTCAGAGTAGGCCGCAGGCTGGAACAGCGGTCCGGTTCACACGGCAGCTCGTCCTGGCACAGGTATGCCCGATGCCAGGCCAGGATGGCCTGGTAGCACTCGGATACTGGGCTCTTGATGGTATAAGAAGCAGGAGCTCCAGGACGCGCGTCCTGCTTCGAGTGCTGCTAGGCTCCGCCCCCCTCTTGTGTACTTTTATTTCTGAAGGCATTGTCCCAGTCTACAGTATGTCCCCAAGGTCCTCTCTAAGTTTTTGGAAATTAGCCTTCCTGAAATTTAATGTTTTTGTTGCCCCTCTACTAATCATTTTATTGAAGGATAATTGAAAACTTACTATGTTGTGGTCTCTATTACCTAGGTGACCCCCCACCTCTATTTTTGATATTCTGTCTGGCCTATTGGTTAAGATCAGGTCTAGGAGTACCCCCCCTCTTGTTGGTTCCTGTACTAGTTGGGAAAGGTAATTATCTTTTATTATTTCCAAAAACCCGCTTCCCTTGCTGGAGCTGCAGGTTTCTGTTGTCCAGTTTATATTTGGGAAGTTAAAGTCCCCCATATTAATGACGTCACCCTGTTTCGCTGCCATATCTATTTGTGTTATAAGAAATTTTTCTGCTTCTTCCACTATACTTGGAGATTTATAACTCACTCCTATAAGAATTTTATTATTCTTCGTCCCTCCCCTTATTTCTACCCAAAGAGACTCCACATTATCAACATTTATATACTCCCGCAGAATGGGCTTAAGGCAGGATTTAATATATAGGCAGACCCCTCCCCCTTTCTTATTTTTACAGTCATTTCTGAATAGACTATAACCAGCCATGTCTCGCTTATCCCCACTATATCGTATTTCTCATCCACCATTATGAGCTCTAATTCTTCAGCTTTATTAGTGAGGCTTCGAGCATTTGTATACATGCATTGAATATGTTTGTCCATATTCCCTTTCCTCTTGTCACTAGTGACTGTTCTATCCCCTCCCGCCTCTCCACCCCCAGTTCCATAATCTAGGCCCAGCTCTCCATCTACTCTGTCTTCACTTGCTGTATTGTAGTTGCCCTCCCCCCGGTCCCTAGTTTAAACACTCCTCCAACCTCTTGGCCATCTTCTCCCCCAACACGGCTGCACCCTCCCCATTGAGATGCAGCCCGTCCCTACCATAAAGCCTGTAACCGACCGAGAAGTCGGCCCAGTTCTCCATGAACCCAAACCCCTCTATCCTACACCAGCTTTTGAGCCACTCATTTACCTCCCTAATCTCCCACTGTCCCTCAGGTGTGGCTCTACACCTGCTTACAACATTTGAACATTTGTAAATGCCCCCCTAGTGTTCCACTAAACTGAACTAAGGTCACCATGAAACCATTAGTTGATCTAGGTGTGGTTTTAAGTTTTAGAACAAGAAAAAAAACAACAACACTATAATAAAGTTATACATTTTTAGGCTATGTTCCCACACAGTATCTTTGCTCAGTATTTTGAGCAGTATTTTTCAACCAAAGCCAGAATTGGATTGGAAACACGGCAGTTGTTTTAAAATAACAGCAAGTTTTTTGCCATTAAATGATGGCCATCCACTAAATTACAACTGTGTGTGAACATAGCCTTTTTGTGTTTCAGGTCCACTTCTGGTTTTGGTAATACCCACCAATATACTGAGCAAAAATATTGTATGTAAACATAACCTCATATTGTATTCTGTTTTATATACCATGTTTTGACACAATCCACTGCATTTGCAATGGATTGTGTCTGTGTAGGTAAGTATCATATAGGAAAGAGGAAGTCCTCAGGCTGCATTCACATGTTCCGTGTTCTGCATAGAACACAGACTTGGAAAGCCTGTAAGAGACTTCTTCTCCGCTTGGGCAGCATTTGTAATTAGATGCTGGGAGCGGGGGAACTATACAGATATGCGCCGCGCTGTACTGAATCAGCCTCACGGCTCTGTCATTATAGTGCGGCGCACATCTGTACAGGTCCCCCGCTCCCAGCATCTAATTACAGATGCCCCCAGAGTGGGGGAGAAGTCCGTTACAGGCATTCCACGTCCACGTCCACGTTCCGTTCTCAAGTTAGTCTAGTCTGGACTGATTTAGTTAGGAATTGTGGATTAGATTATATAAGAACCTGCACAGTGGAGCTTAACACAGTGGAGCTTAAAGGACAACTCCGGCGGGACCCCCCCCCAAAAAAAAAACCACAGACACACCCAGACACCATACTCACCATCCCTCCGGTGACGATCGCCACTCCATTCGCCCGCCGTCCGCCTCACCGTCACCGCCGTCCAGCGATGTCTCTGACTTCTGGGTCCTGGAGATGGAAAAGGCTGCCAGTGCTCTTGCGCACCTGCAGCCTTTTCATTGGCTGGAGCGCATCACATGGCTTCCAGCAACCTCAGCCAATCAGGGCTGAGCAAGCTGGAAGCCATGTGATGCGCTCCAGCCAATGAAAAGGCTGCTGGTTCGCATGTGCACCAGCAGCCTTTTCCGTCCCATTCACTCTCTATGAAGACGCCGAGGAGGAAGAAGACCCGGACCACCCCCCGGCTCTGACGTCGTCATCACCAGATGCCGCCCGGGAGAAGAGGACCGTGACGATCGTAATAGGTAATGTATATATTCTTTAACTTCCGGGCGGGGGGTCGGGGGTCCGAAAGTGGGGGAAGGGGGCCAGACCGGGTATTTAACCACATTACAAAGTTATATAACTTTGTAATGTGTGTTAAATAAGCTAAAAAAAAATTTCGTCGGAGTTGTCCTTTAAGCCCATTAAAGCTCAGGAACAGTTTTCTCAATGTAAGCACTGACACTCCCCATGCCTGGCAGAGTATATAGATAGAGGAAAGTTGTGTAAAAGAAGCGTGATATGTTCAAATGCTTGACCGTGCTTATGTTAAGTTTTTGATTGTAAGAAATGTTTAGCTTTAGCCACTGCTAAGCATAGTAGCAAGAGAGCTTAGTAATGTTCAAAGTTGGACAAACCAAAAACTTAAGGGAGGAATTTTGGTATTTTAGTCTAAAAACTGGAACTGTTAGTGTACTTTCACTGATGCAGATTGATGCAATATTTAGAAATTTAATTATATTGGTTTACTCAGCATCAGATCAGCATCTTTAAGTGGTTACAGTGCAGTTACTTTATATCCAGTGACCCACATGGGGCATCTTCTCTGATCAGGGTCGTTCACTATTCTTCTTTATTTCCAACCATACTGGCCAGTCTTGAAGACTTCATCCAGCCATGAATCTTTCTCCATCCTCTGTGTCCCAATAAAGTTTTATTGCCCACTGTCCCCTACAGGAAGTTAACCCCTTCCACCTGCAAGATTCCCCTAATATTATTGTTATCCCTCCACTGCTAGGATGCCCCTAGTGTTATGCTTAACCCCTACACTGCCAGGATACTCCTATCATTATAGTTAACCCCTCCACTGCCAAGATTCCTCTACTATTATACAGGAGTTATCCCCCCCCCCTTCCAAAATGCCCCTAGTATTATAGTTAACTGCTCCCTCCAAAGAAATGTTTGTACAAAAAAAAAAATCTCCCCACTCACCTTTTCTTCAGTCCAGCAATGGCCAGTCCTCTTCATCTTTCCACAGTCTCTGCTGGAGCTTGAAGGTCTTCTTCTACAGATGGTGCACAATCACATCATCACACACAGCCTACAGGGAAAAAAGTGTGCAGCTCTTGCATGTAAGAGTAGGGAGTCCCTGCTTTGTGTGTACATTGCGAAGTACGATAAGAAATGTATGTACAGGAGCTGGGATTTACCTCTGGAACACCTGCTCCTAGCACACATCACAGCCCTCTTCACATTCTTAGGGAGGCAGAATTTTGCACCCAGGACAACTGCCTCCATGGTCACCACCCGCCTCCAGAGGAGGACACAGCTACAGTGGGCTTTTCCAGCTGCTGCTACAGTGGCTGATGGCAGTGAGTGCAGCTTCCCTTTAAGCTGTGCAGCCACACATTTACTTATTTATTGATTTATTTATATATGGCTTAGCAGTGAGCACTGTATGGTAGACTACTAAGCCTTTGCTTAACATAAGCTCACAAAATGGTTAACACTCCCTCCCCTCCCCCTCCCCTTCCTCTTATTACCCACCACCAAAAAAGTAGTTGTCACCTGACAAGGGTTAGAAGATCCATATCTAGTGACTCTCCTTAGCTTAATAATGCCCCCCCCCCCCCCCCCCGTTAGCATCCCAGATGAAGACTGCCATTTTTAACAATCATCGCCTGCCAATACCACTCCTTTCTAGTGCTCTGTAGCACTGGGTACTGGGGTAATAAGAGAGGGTTAACATTATCTAGCTAACACTATGCCCTGGCTTACTAAATGGGTGCTGACTATTAAACGGGCAGTGGCTCAAACAGTATTGAGGCTCTTCCTACCACCTATGCAATCCCAATCCCATCCTGTTACTTAATAACTAAGTAATGGTTTTATTTTCTATTCATAGCTCTATAATAGAATAAAAGAGAAAATGAGTAAGAACCTCACTAAAAATGACAATGTTGCCAAGAATTCTGTGAAACATGCAGAATTGCAATGGTCTCCAGCTCAGTGACGGAACCAGATGTGGGGGGTTGAAGGTGAAAGACAGTAACTTGGTTTTGAGCTGACTCAATATCTGGCCTTTGTATACATTCTGCCAACTTAAGAGCCAATTAATGTCAGTTGTGGTGGTATTTTTGCGGTTTAGAGAGTCTGAAAACAAGACAAACATACCATTTATTTTATTAAACAAAGCAAGAAAATATATCTTACCAGATATCCAGATGGTATGAAGCTTTAGAAACAGATATTGCATTGCACATTGCTTCAAATGTAAATATATGATAATCTACATGCATCTTTTGTAACCTAAACTGAAATTTTGGAAAGATGAGGAACAATGTTGTGCAGTCTTTGAGTTTTTTTATGTTTTAAAATTTCATGAATTTTAGTGTCCATTACATTATATGCACAGATATTATATTCCATGATTGTATTGACTTAATTTCTTATAAATGTGTCCATGTTTATCTAAGATCAGCCATTACAGACATACACATGTTATTATAAAGACATATATGAGGATTGAGGGCCTTGCTTGCAAGAGTTAACAGACTATGAAGAGAGGATTTGAGACACAAGGAATACTTAAACATTTTTAATAACTACATTTGAAAATTTTATATTCTGTAAATGGTATGTATAAAGCTCCAGTATAATACTATGGAAAAGTTTCAGGCAAATGTGGAAAAAATGTTGGGAGGCGCTGTACTATCTTCAATGTAATGCAGGACAAGGTGTCTTGACAGTGATCATGTGGCCCCAATGAGCTGGTCTCACTTACCAAGTCCCCCTGAGTATTTTGAGCAGTCTCCCGTCTTTCTAGCTGCTGACGTTCCTGGGTTAAATGTTTTTCTAAAAGGCCTGTTTTTATCCAAGATAACGCCGGGCAGGTAACTACATTTCCCATCATGCAGTTCTTCTCCCTTAGCTTTCCATCCTGTCCACTGCTCCTCATTACTATATTGTATGAGGGAAGGGGGGGGGGGGGTAGGTGTCATTGTCAGGTCTTTCTGACAGCTGACACCCTTCCCAGCCCTGCCGCAGGATCACTGTTTGGGCTGTGTAGCCCGTCCATGACAGCAACCACCCCTCCCCCGGCCCATGCTTATCACAGTTTCATTCTTCCTCTGGTCTCCTGCAGTCCGGTCCCTGACAGCTAACACCCACAGAGTCGGGGACTTCACAGAGTGAAAGAGAATGAAACAAAGATAGCACGGGGAGGAGTGTTAGCTACCAGGGACCGGGCTACACACAGTGAGGGAGAAATTAACAGTTATCAGCACCTGGGAGGGAAGGGGTGATAGCTGCTGTGGACGAGCTACACAGTGAGGAGACTGAGAAGGGGACAGTGATAAGCAGGTGGAGGGAGTGATAGCTGCCAGGGACCGGGCTGCACAGTGAGGAGATGGGGAAGGAAATTCTGATCGGGTTGTGTTTGCTGTCAGAAAGACCAGACCAGGCGACACACAGTGGGGAGGCTGAGGGAGGTGGAGACAGACTTCGGCAGCAGGGGCTGTCAGGTGTCCTCACTTCAGCCAGGAGGAGGGAGCACCCAAGGATGGTGAGTAGACAGAAAAAGCAGCAAAAGGACACAGAACACATAAAAACTTGTATTGACCAATATGTGAAGCTGTGGGTGTGCTTTTACATCGTGTAAAAAAGATTTTGGGGTGAATACCCCTTTAACCCTTTGAGTACCAAGCCCAAAATGACCCAGTGGACTGGGACAATTTTCATTTTTGCATTTTGTTTTTTTTCCTCCTCCCCTTCTAAGAACTCTAGCACATTCATTTTACAGGGCTATGCAAGGGCTTGTTTTTTTTGTTTTTTTTCAGGAATAGGTGTACTTTGTAATGGCATCTTTCATTCTACCATAACAAGTATTATGGAACCCCAAAATATTATTTATGAAAATATAAATTGGTGAAATTGTGAAAGAATGCAATATGGTAACTTTTTTTTTTAAAGGGGGGGGGGGGTTCCTGTGTCTACGTAATGCATGGTGCATTACATGATGCCATTATTCTATAGGTCAGTTCGGACTCAACCATATGCAGGTTTACACAGATTCTCTTATGTTTTATATATATGTATATATATATATATATATATATATATATATATATATATATATACACACACACACACACACACACACACACATTAATGAAATCCTTTTTTTTTTTTTTTTGCAATTAATTATTAATAAAACGGTCCTATTGTGACGCTTATAACCGTTTTAGTTTTTCACTTACAGGGCTGTGTGGGGTGTCATTTTTTGTGCCATGATCTCTACTTTTTATTAATACCATAGTTATAGCTCGGACGTTTTGATCACGTAATATATATATATATATATATATATATATATATATATATATATATATATAATACGGTTGAAAAAAGGCACATGTCCATCAAGTTCAACCAAGGAGGGGATGGATACAGGGAAGGGGGAGGGGTGATAGGTTCTATACATATGCATTTATATTATTTTGCTCTAAGAACTTGTCTAGGCCGGTTTTGAAGCCCTCTAACTGTTTTTGCTGTGACCAGATCCTGCGGTAGACTGTTCCACAGATTCACAGTTCTCATGGTAAAGAAGGCTTGTCGCCTCTGGAGATTGAACCTTTTTTTCTCCAGGCGGAGGCAATGCCCTCGTGTCCTTTGTGGGGTTTTTACCTGGAACATCTTTTCCCCATATTTTTTGTAGGGGCCATTTATATATTTAAATAAGTTAATCATATCTCCCTTTAAACATCTCTTCTCCAGACTAAACAAATTTAATTCTTTTAATCTCTCCTCATAACTAAGATGCTCCATTCCCCTTACTAGTTTAGTTGCCCGTCTTTGTACCCTCTCCAGCTCTAGAACATCCTTTTTATGAATCGGGTTCTAAAACTGGACGGCATACTCCAGATGAGGCCGCACCAAAGCTTTATAAAGCGGTAATATTATATCCCTGTCCCGTGAGTCCATGCCTGTTTTAATGCATGACAATATCCTGCTAGCTTTAGAAGCAGCTGACTGACATTGTGTACTGTTCTGTAGTCTATTATCTACAAGTACACCCAGATCCTTCTCCATTAGCGACTCTCCCAGAGTAACTCCCCCCAGGACATATGATGCATGCGGGTTATTAGTACCCAGGTGCATAACTTTACATTTATCCACATTGAACCTCATTTGCCAAGTGGACGCCCAAACACTCAGTGTGTCTAAGTCATCCTGTAACATCTGCATATCCTCCATAGACTGTAATGTACTACAAAGCTTGGTGTCATCTGCAAAGATAGAAACATTGCTGTTAATTCCATTCTCAATATCATTAATAAACAAGTTAAACAGAAAAGGGCCCAGTACTGACCCTTGGGGTACACCACTTATCACCGGGGACCATTCGGAGTACGAATCATTGACCACCACTCTCTGGGTACGATTATTAAGCCAATTTTCAATCCAGTTACACATTAAATTTTCCAAACCAATAGACTTTAACTTACCCATCAGACGTCCATGAGGCACTGTGTCAAACGCTTTTGCAAAATCCAGGTACACGATATCCACAGCCGCACCGCCATCCAGGCTTCTACTTACCTCTTCATAGAAACATATTAGGTTGGTTTGACAGCTTCTGTCCTTAGTAAAACCATGCTGGTTATTACCTATAATACTATTAGCCACTACATATTCCTGGATGTAGTCCCTTATAAGCCCCTCAAATAGTTTCCCCACAATGGACTTTAAGCTTACGGGTCTATAGTTACCTGGGGAAGTTCGAGAGCCCTTTTTGAAGATCAGCACTACATTTGCCTTACGCTAGTCCCTCGGCACAATGCCAGTAAGCAAAGAATCACGGAATATTTCATACAAGGGTAGAGAAATTACAGAACTGAGTTCCCTAAGAACTCTGTGGTGTAATCCATCAGGCCCTGGAGCTTTGGTTACATTGAGTTTGATTAATTTATCTTGGACCATATCTATAGTAAACCAGTTCAGTACATTACATGTGTTAGCAGCATTGGCCCCACCCACCTTAGTACTGGCCCCACCCACAACAGCTCCATCCTCTTCTTTTGTATATACAGAGCTGAAGAACCCATTAAGTAACTCAGCTTTCTCCTGATCCCCAGTTATTAATTCCCCTTCGCCATTATTTAGGGGTCCTACATGCTCTGACCTTGGTTTTTTTGCATTAATATATTTGAAGGATTTTGGGGGGTTTCTTTTGCTATCTATAGCTACCTGCCTTTCATGAATTTTTGCTGCTTTTATTATATTTTTACAGGTTTTGTTGACTTCTTTGTAATGTTTAAATGCTACAGCTGACCCCTCTGATTTATATTTTTTGAATGCCCCTTTTTTTCTCATTTATAGCCCTTCTAACCTTGGTTGTAAGCCATGTGGGATTTGATTTTAACCGTTTATATTTGTTACCCATAGGAATATATTTGGCAGTACAGTTATTTAATGTGGATTTGAAGATTTATATATATATAATGTAACAAAAAAATCGGCAATCCTGGCACTTTTCCCCTCTTTTCGTTTACGCTATTCCCCGTTCGTGATGGTGATTGTTAAATTTTAATAGATCGGACAATTACGCACACTATGGTATATAATATGTTTATTTATTTATTTTATATGTTTTATTTATATAATGGGATAGCGGGGTGATTTCAATCTTTTTTGGGGGAGGGGCTTTGAGGTATTTTAAAACACATTTTCACTTTTTTTTTTGTACACATTTTAAGTCCCCCCGGGAGACTTTTACATGCAATCTTTAGATTGCAGACACTTATCATTGCTATGCCGTAGGCATAGCATTGTTCTGTGTAATAAAAGCGCTCTGCTGATTGAGCCTGCCTGTGGCATACTCAATCAGCAGAATGACAATCAGACAGCACGGAGGAAGGTAAGAGACCTCCTGCGCTCTGTGAAAGCGATCAGGACCCCTGCAGTCACACTGCGGGGGTCGCGATCGGTAAATGACAGAAGCTGCCCCTGTCACTTACACTTAAACACCGTGATCGCACCGCGACCGTGGCATTTAAGGGGTTAATGGCAGTCGCTGCAGCCTGTCATTAACGGTGAGGGCCAAATTCATGCAGTGTTCCTCCTCATCTTCTAAAAACCATAGTGCTTTTATTTTTCAACCTACGGGGTTTTATATGGTGTAATTTTTTGCACCATTATCTCTAGTTTTTATTAATATATTGGTGTAAAAAAAAATTTTTTATCGCTTCTTATTTTTTTTTTCTGATATCTAATTTAAAAAAAAAAATCAGCAATCCATGCGGTTTTATTTTTGGTTTACGCCGTTCACCGTGCGGGAGCAATAATGTTATATTTTAATAGATTGGACAATTCTACATGCTACGATATGTAATATGTTTATTTATTTATTTTTTTAACCTATTTTCACAATGGGCAAAGAGGTATTTAAAACTTTTATGGGTTGGGGGGGGGAGTTTATAAGGTTATAAGGGTTTTAATACTTTTAAAAACTTTTTTTTTTAATTACTTTTTTTTACACTTATTTCATTGTAAAACATTCAGTTAGTAGATTGCATATACTAATCTACTGATCGGCTGCATGACTACAGGGGTCCCGATAAGTCATTGACAGGTGCTTAACTGATTTGTCACAAATTTTCTTAAGCGCTGCAATTGCTATAGATTGTGGTGTTGAAGAGGTTAATGACAGGCAGCTGTGCGATCGCTGATGACTGTTATTATCTCTGGCCCTGAACAAACGGATGTGTGTGGGAGCACTCACACTGCAGCGGTCCCGCACACATCTCAAGCCCCTGAAGTCAGGAACGTTTATATACCCACTTCTCCATGGCATCCATACTTAAAGGGGTTGGCCACTATATAGTAAAATAGTTCAGTATACAGTATTAGTAGGTGTACTCACTGTATATACTGACAGCAGCTCCTGTGTACCTCATAGAGCTAAAATCAGACTCTCCTCCTCCAGGCTGTGCTGCCCTACTCTGTTTTGTTTCTGTCCATAAAATGGCCAACATGGAGGACCATGCCCCGCCCCCCAGTGTCTACCACTGAGCCTGTATATGTCTATGAAGGACAATGGGGGTGGGGCATGGTCACATGCTCCTCCAGTAAGCCATTTTATGGACCGAAACAAAACAGAGCAGGGCAGCCAAGCCTGGAGGAGCGGAGTCTGAATTAAGCTCTATGATGTACACAGGGAGCTGCTGTCTATATACAGTGAGTACACTTACTAATAATGTACTCTAACTTTTACTATAAAGTGGCCAACCCCTTTAATCTCTTGTGGGCCAGACTGAGCAATGTGACCCTCAGGGAGTTAATTGAGGATGCATGTACCCTCATGCATGTTATAATGTACCCATCCCAGTAAGGAAGGGACCCTATTGATACTCACCACAGACATCCTCTATCTTCAGTAGATCCTGGCACACTGAAATCCCAGTGTGCCAGACTCTGCTTCTTCAAAAATGCCACTGCAGCATGACGATGCTCAGTCAATCAGCATCTGAAGCAGTGTTCCTGCTTAGCCACTGATCAGAAGAGGACGGGGAAAAGAGTAAATAGTAAATTAACCATCCCCCGCCCCCCTCGGAATGAAGCACAGTGTGGTCTGTAGGGGGTTCATTTAACCTCTTGTGGTCCAGACTGTGCCGTTCTGCCTCCCTCCTCCCCGACATGGCAGACAGAAAACTCTGTGTGCCATGCCTGCCATCCTCTCTAACAAGGAAGGGGGTCACTTAACCGGGTCGCCATTTTGACTTTCATACACACAGGCAAAAACGCACCAAAAATGTCAGAAAAAATGCCATGTTATCTCTGAAATAAAAGACCCCTGGCTAGTGTCAGTTCCAGCTACAGAAAAGAGTCTCAAAGCAAAATGCTGCCTCCACCATGCTTCAAACACATTTTCCTACATGCTTTTGGATGACTATGGGGGAAATTTATGTTCTTGCATTTCTTTGCTATAAGCCCACAAATAAAGAAGTCTAAGTAGTCCTCTCCATTATATTCTTGAGCTTAGTAGTCCTCTATATGCACCAACATAGGCTTACAAATGTGAAGTATGAAAGAGTAGAAAGCTACAAATTACAGATTTGGAATCAGCATTCTTTATCCTACTTACAGATGACTTTAGTTTAGGGTGTTGGGGAGGGTGGGTTGCAAAAACTAGTGCAGACCTATGTCTAGTCAATACCGGGTGAATTTTTTTGCAAATTTTTTTTTTTTTTTTTTAGACTTTTTAGACATTGCAATTTTTCCATAAATCCCACACAATATATTGAAACAAAATAAACACCAACCCACATTGGAATTGTCACACACATTACACTCCTTAGTAAATGTCCCTCTAAATGTAAGTTTTGGCAAAATGTAGCTAAGCTTGGATGTTTTGTAAGATGTCTATTTTTAAGAAAAGGCTTTCATTTCTTCACCCTACCTCACACCCCATACATGGAGAGAATGAGCTGAGCCCCACAGAGGAGACTCCATTACTATAGTGAAAGAAATAAAGTCACCATTTCTTAATAAGTACCTTCTGTGAACAATTAAACCAATACAAAAGATAAATTGCACTAATAATATTCTATGAAGAGCATTTGTATTCTCCTCAGAAAGGATGATTTATGTCACATTATACCAAAGCCTTAGAACCTGCCCTTAGCTCAGCATGTCCTTTTCCCATCTGCCATGTTAGACTTTTTTGTTGTTTGCATAGAAATGCAGAATCACTCAGTTATGTCAAATATGCACAAATCAGTGTCACTGAAACAAAGAAGTAAATGACTGGATACACATAAAATGTAAATAAAGAAGATTTAATCCATAAAGTGTATATTTGAAAAAAGCTACTGTATATCATGTAGGTGACACTTTTGCTTCTAAACTTAGATTAAATGTAATCAATTAAATTCCACTACT
Organism: Dendropsophus ebraccatus; assembly: GCF_027789765.1. Classification (NCBI taxonomy): domain Eukaryota; kingdom Metazoa; phylum Chordata; class Amphibia; order Anura; family Hylidae; genus Dendropsophus; species Dendropsophus ebraccatus. Next base: position 132,561,245 of record NC_091454.1, read on the forward strand.
TTCCAGTATGTTCTTCATAATTTACCACCGCCCAAACATTTAGTTTTAATGTTGTCCTTTTCCATGGTTTGCTGGATTATAACTTCCAACCATAACAGCTCTCGCAGGGGTTTTTACCAAGTTGTGTCTTTCTTTATTGTTTGAGCCCTAATACAAAATGAATGTTTAACCCTTAGGGGACACAGCAAGTTTTCATTTTTGCGTTTTCGTTTTTCCCTCCTCGTGTATATATGGCCATAGCGCCTACATTTTTCCATCCAGAGACCTAAATGAGCCCTTATTTTTTGCGCAACTAATTGTACTTTGCTATGGCAGATGTATTTTTTGCCTAAAATGTGCCGGGAAACCAGAAAAAAATTATGTGTGTGGTGAAATTGAAAAAAAAAAATGTTTTTTTTTTTTTTAATTTGGGGGGGGGGGGGTTGTTTTTACTCCGTTCGCCCTGGGGTAAAACTGACTCGTTATATATGTTCCTTAAGTTGTTATGATTACAACTATATGTAACATGTATAACTTTTATTTGATTTGATGGCTTGTAAAAAATTTAAACCTTTTAAAGAAAATATATGTTCCTTAAAATCGCTCCATTCCCAGGCTTATAGCGCTTTTATCCTTTGGTCTATGGGTCTGTGTGAGGTGTCATTTTTTGCGCCATGATGTGATCTTTCTATCAGTACCTTGATTGCGCATATATGACTTTTTGATCGCTTTTTATTACAATTATTCTGGATTTGATGCGACCAAAAATGCGCAATTTTGCACTTTGGGATTTTTTTGCGCTGACGCCGTTTATCGTGTGAGATCAGGAATGTGATTAATTAATAGTTCGGGCGATTATGCATGCGGCGATAGCAAACATGTTTGTTTATTAATTAATTAATTTATTTTTATTTATAAAATGGGGAAAGGGGGGTGATTCAGACTTTTATTAGGGGAGGGGATTTTGTGTTATTAAAAATACATTTTTCTTTTACTTTACACATATACTAGAAGCCCCCCTGGGGGACTTCTAGTATATGCACTCTGATCTCTCATAGAGATCCATGCAGTATAGTTATACTGCATGAATCCATGAGATCAGTGTTCTATTGCTTTTGGCTGCTGCAGCCAAAAGCAATAGAATGCCGAGCCGGGATCAGCGCCATTATGGCGCAGACCCCGGCCCGGGATGGATGCGGGGATCGCCCCCCCGCAATCGCGCCGCAGGGGGGCGATGCCCCCACTAGACCACCAGGGATGGATATGAGCAAGTATTTAGAAGCAGCTGTCAACTTTGACAGCTGCTTCTAAGTACTTAATTAGCGGGCACGGCGATCGGACCGTGCTCGCTAATAGCTACATGCGGCACCCAGGATCGCGGCAGTTCAGAGGAGGGTCGCAGCGCGACCCCCCTCTGAACTCCCATAGCGGCACGAGGACTTTCAGTAACGTCCTGGTGCAGCTATGGGTTAACATGGTCTGCCATATGAGATAGCTTTTTTTAGTTTTTTTTCTTTAACCGAATTTTTGCTGGCACAGTATATCACAATGTTGTACAGTATGAACGGTGCAAAGATAGAAACAGAAAGTCCACAGCTCGAACCCCCGAACCGTGCATGTTGCAAACACAGTTTTGCACTGGCTGTGTGCCTTTTTCAACAACAGCGTCAACAAACTCCGTTGATCGCATTGCCACAATATTACAAAACACGCACGGCGACCTCGCTCTGAACCGCCACAATCCCGGGTGCTATTAATAGCCTGGGACAGCAGCTATTAGCGAGCGCGGTCCGATCACCACGCCCGCTAATGAGCTGTTTAGATGCAGCAGTCATGGCTAACAGCTGCATCTAAACTGCTATGTATCCCCCTTTCCCGGTGTCTAGTTGGCAAATCTGTTTAACTTACCCGGCCAGGCCTCAGTGTCAGAATGATGCTGATCCCAGCTCAGTATTCTGCTGATCTGGTCTGCAGCAGACCAAACAGAGCACCAAGCTAATAGATCGGTACTCTATTATATTCGCACGGTAAATCCTGCACGGTAAATGGCGTAAGCGCCAAAATCCGCCAAAGTGCAAAATTGCAAATTTTTGGTCGCATAAAATCCAGAAAAATTGTAATAAAAAGCGATCAAAAAGTCGCATATACGCAGACAAGGTACCGATAGAAAGTACAGATCATGACGCAAAAAATGACTTCTCAACCAGCCCCATTGAGGAAAGGATAAAAGCGCTAAAGCGAGAAATCGTTCATTTTCTGCTGGAAATTTGCAGATCGCTTCCTGTAAACAGTCTTTCACCGATTTACCCTATGTAAAAGATGGGCTTAAGCGATCTCAAAAACAATCGCAATATCGATTTTTCTTACGAATTTTAAAATGATTTTTCAAGCGATTTATTCATCCAAACAATGATCGTTTTAAAAACGCTTCATTGCTTCAAAATCGGTAAACGATCAATTGGGCTAATTATATGCCTCATTTTATTCTAAGATCTGCAATCAAGAAGGCTTTGGAAACACATGAGGACCCTGATGAGTTTGGCCAGCTTTAGTTACACAGGAATACAGCAGCACAAAAGTCCTCAATCTATAACTAGGCATATTTAACAATGGAAAGTTAAAAAAATAAAGTTGGATGCCAACCTAGATAGCAGTCATTAGTTTTCACTCCGCTTTTCTATAAACAGATATAACTAGGAAATTGCTAAAAAAAAAAAAAATACACCACACATAAAAACTGACATTTAAAGCAAATCTATACCAGCAGCGGATCGTACTGGCACCGAAAGAAAGGCCAACCCTCAAACCAGACATGGCATGAGGACCTGTACAATGTGGTACCAGTGTTTTGGGGGTGGCTATGTGGTGTCCCACTATGAGTGCCTTATGCACCTTTCACAAAGCTCTCACTCAGGTAAAAAGTGGTCATAAGGTATTCTAAAGTTTCACCACTAGGTGTCAGTGTTTTATATTTGTATGTGTTGCATAGCTGAAGTCAGTATTGGGTTAATGTTGTTGTTATACCATGTGTTTGTTATTGTCCTATAGGAGGTACTCTCTCTTTTTCTACCTATCCCTGCTCTCTACAAACTTACCCCCTGTAGGAGGAGTTAGTTAGCTCAGTGTGGGAGGAAGTCAGTTCAGTGCATTCTCGTCTAGACAAGGTAGTTTACAGATACAGCTGGAGACCAACAGTTCTTTGTCTACTCCTACTACTTTTAGTATGCAGTGCTAAGCACTTTAAAGGGAGAGGTCATTAAAAGAGATGAACGAACCAGGTTCAGGTTCGAGTTGATCCGAACCCGAATGTTCGGTATTTGATTAGCTGGGGATGCTGAACTTGGATAAGGCTCTATGGTTGTCTGGAAAACATGGATACAGCCAATGACTATATCCATGATTTCCACATAGCCTTATTGCTTTATCGAAGCTCAGCACTAGCTAATCAAATGCCAAAAGTCCAGGTTCGGATCGACTCGAGCATGTTCGAGGTTCGCTCATCTCTAGTCATTAAGCAACACCCTAACCCACGCCGAGAACACGTCTACACAGAGCAGGGCAGTATCCTGAAGCAAGAGGAACTAGCCTTGATGGACAAAGCAGCCAGTACTGAAGGCCTACGTATCCTATTGCGCAGTGCAGGTAACTGGGACACCCCCGGACACTTAGCTACGCCCAGATACTCATGACAGGGGCTTCTGGTACCATAACAGGACAGGTAGCTCGCAACTGTAGGGCAAAAGGTGGTCAGACCAAAGTCTAAACACAACTACAAGTAAACACTTCCCTACAAAGTATATCTTCAGTTTCCGGCAGAGTACACAGTTACATTGGGTTGGGGCTCCTTTGACTCACTTCTCTCGTTTAATCTACTCTTTAAGCACTGCTGCAACTACCTTTCCTCTACAGTACTCTAGAGCACAACAAAGTCAAGCACTAAGAGTCTGTGTAAAGATTTATCTATTCAGTGAAAAGTGTATTGTTACTACAGATTAGCAAACCGAACCGGTACTAACCAGATTCGTTACGAACTTTGCAAAAAGTTCGGTTCGGTACCGAACCAAACTTCGAGAAAGTTTGTTACGAATCTGGAAAAAATAACAACGGTAACGCAAAATTGTACTTTTTTCACAGAATAGACCAGGATACAAAGTAGGGATGGTCCGAACCTGCAATGATTCCCGCTGTCTTCCACCTCCGTGGAGAGGGTGGATACAGCGGGAGGACCGCCTGGAAAACTGGGATACAGCCAAAGCCATAGGCTGTATCCCAGTTTTCCAGGCGGTCCTCCCGCTGTATCCACCCGCTGCATGGAGCGGCCAGACAGCGTGAATCTGATGCCGAGTGTTCGGGATTAAACGAACTCGAACCTCAGCAGGTTTGGACCATCCTTAATACAAAGGAATATTACTCCTATAATCCCTTGTATCCTGGTTTTCTGTGAATATCAAGATGTGTGACGTCACCCCTGTTAGGGTGAGACCTTAAATTAGTCTCCTCAGATATTACCTGGGTGCTGCCTAAACAAAAATGTAATGTGACAGCTGTCTGTGAGTATTAACCAAGACACATGAAAGCAACTTAAATTTTCAAGCTTATCGAATTTATTAAGTGAAAATCAGTTCATAGCTTTAAAATCAGGTTCAAAAAATAGAAGAACCCTGTTTAGCTGCAACAGCAAAAAGTAAAAAAAATGTCCAAAAAAAGTCCCATCACTTTCCCAAAAACTAAAAAAAAAGTCCATAAAAAAGTCCCATCACTCTCCCAGAAACAAAAAAGTCCATAAAAAGTCCCATCACAGTCCGAGAAAAAACAAGTCCCATCGGCTCTCCCATCCACTGCACAGTTGTGTAGAAAAATGTTGGCGACTCATTGGGATTCTTTGTGTCCAAGACCGTGCACCCCAGTGCTGATGTCTGCTCCTTTAATTATGGCCAAGGGCAGTACATGTCTGTTACTGCCCATTGGGTCAACATTCCCCCAGAAGACCACCATCAATTTAGCCCATTCTTGCAACTGTCACCTCCCCGGTGCTTTAGGGGGCCAGTTCTGCACAAGTTCTGCCTCCACAAGCTTGCAACCATCCACCACTTTGGCTGCAGTCCAACCTGCCCCGGTGTCTTACCAACCATTTCAGGCCTGGCGCTCTCAGGCTGTCCTCCATCTTGTAAGGCTGGGGGAACGAAGCCACAGTGGGCAGGAGCTCCTCCGGACCATCAGGTAGGAAATATATGAATGGCTGACCCCAGGTCAACTAACAGTGGGAAGTGTTGTAGCCCACAAAGGGAGAAACCTTTTCTCTGCAGTGCAGCAGGGAGTCATACACTTTGTATGGCACATGTGATAAACCTCATAGTGCACAGGTATTCTGGAAAGTGCAGTAACCAACATCATCAGCGGGGATTCCCAAGCCACCACTCCAAGGCAGAACATCCTCCTGCTCCATGACTAGTCTGTTCTCAATATTACTAGCCTGAGTGCAATCAGGTGCTGCCTCCTCCTCAAATAGTCTCTTTTTAACCATACTGGGCTGTTTGCAATCAAGTGCTACTGCTTCCTCCTCCCCCTCCTCCACATTGGGTCCAATACAGTACTATTACTGCTGCTGGTTCCACTGTCAAATGTCTGTTTTCCACCCTACTGGGTCCAAGGAACTTTGTGTCCTATGTCCCATGTAATCACTAACACCTTTGCTGTCACTGAATGGAAACACCCAGTGTCCTTGTTTGCTGTCACTGCATGGAAACACACAGTAACCTTGTTTGCTGTCACTGAATGGAAACACACAGTAACCTTGTTTGCTGTCACTGAATGGAAACACCCAGTGTCCTTGTTTGCTTTCACTGAATGGAAACACACAGTAACCTTGTTTGCTGTCACTGAATGGAAACACCCAGTGCCCTTGTTTGCTGTCACTGAATGGAAACACACAGTAACCTTGTTTGCTGTCACTGAACGGAAACACACAGTAACCTTGTTTGCTGTCACTGAATGGAAATACACAGTAACCTTGCTTGCTGTCACCAATTTTGGGATGGTTCATATGCTACCTCTATTTCACTATTTGCTCATCACTAGTGCAGTATTATTGCTGGCATTTTTTTTTTCACTATTTTTGCACTTAGATTTTTTAAACTTTTTTCATTGTAATAGCAACTGCAACTAAACGAAACTATACCCTATCACACTCCCACTATTGTAGCTGCAATTATTCAGCCGTTAGAGCAAGGTTCATTTTCGGTTCGGATGAAGCCGAACTTCACGAAAGTTCGCCGGATCGAACCAAACTTTTCAAATGTTCACTCATCCCTATTTGTTATACTGAAGAACTTGACAGTAAAGTTCTATTTTTACATCACTGGGACTCTGTCATATTCTATACGCAGCAGCACCCATACACACAAACCGCACACCTTGGGTTATTTTTCCCCTTTCTGTAGGTGGCGGTACCGACAGTCTAGATGGGTCAGTCTCCACTCAGGACTGCCGTGACAAGAGCCCAAGGGACCCACTAAACCCGGCAGGTTACCGACCATTTGGGAAACACAGCCACACAAACAAGCAGGTATCAACATCACACCTGTGTGCTGGACAAGCACTGACGTTACGACACTAATGGTGGTTTTACACGGAGCGATAATTCGCCCCATCGCACGATTAACGATTTTAAATGAACAATGTTTTATTTTATAATGATCAGCGTTTAGACGGAAAGATACATCGTACGGAAAAATCATTATGCGATCGTTTTGCGATCGCTTAAGCCTATCTCACACATAGGTGAAATTGTTGAAAGAATGTTTACACGGAACGATCTGCGAATTTTTTGCGAACGATCAACAACGATTTGAGAATATGTTGAAAGATCAAAATGAACGATTTCTCACTCATCGCTTGATCGTTCCCTGCGTTTACACGTACTATTATCGTTCGAATTTGATCGTTATCGTGCGAATTCGAACGATAAATCGTTCCGTGTAAAACCACCATTACACCTTCGGCTGAGCTTATACAACCACCAGTACGATCATTACCTGGTGGCTCACCACAGCTACATGCTGGTACAGACTCGCTTTAACTGTATATTGCAGGTATGGGACCTGTCATTCAGAATGGCAGCCTACATTTGGATGTCTGTACTGCCAGCACACTCTTACCAGGTATAGCTGGTTGTACGGCATATATGCTAGTATAAGTGTTTTTTTAATTCTAGGCAATGTTACTATTTGAAAATATTGTATTTCTTTAAGCAACAAAGTGAAATACTGTTTTCATATATTTTACCCATAATTGTTCTTTTATGAAATCCAGAAAGTACCATCATGCATGTTGGCACATTTTTTATGTATTTTCTTCACATGACAGAAGAGAAGTATTAGCATGAAGATGACATATTTCTGAAATCCACACTATCCTAAGGGACCCTGTAAATAACAAGATGCTTTTATATTGTGTGGTATCTCCATCACTATGACAACTGCTTCACAATACATTAAGAGTTAAGATGGGGATAGAGAAATTCATGTCTTCCCGAAGCTTTTCTATGATAAATATATGTCGTTTGCTTGGTTTTATTAGAGCGCTCTAGTAATAAAATATTAGGAGAATTGAGGTCAATCAGTAGGAAAGGGATATTGGGTTTTTGCATCCGGAGTGCAACTGATAGTTTCATTATAAATTGTAGTCTTTTCACATCTTAATAATGAAGTGTTGATCTGGTCAATTGGTTGCATGCTGAGAACAGTGGGATTTACAAAGGCTTAAGTTATGCATGGGGCAGGATATTATTTCCTGGGGAAAAACCAAATCTAATATCTACTATCAGGTGGCACAACAAGAAATACACACACTTTACCCTTATAAATTACCCTAAGGCCATGTTCACACTATGTACAGTATAACTCCGGCTGTTCTGTGACCCGTCCGGGTCACAGAACGGCTGGAGTTACTAAAGATCATCCTGGCAACTACTGCAGTACCGGCCACACGGTCCATTATGTGAACCGACAGGTTCTCTGTGGCCGATATTCAATGAATAGCGGCAGCAGAAAACTGGCATGTCAGGTTTTTTGTGGGGCCGCTAGCGATCCCAACCGGAGTGTAAACTATGTGTATACACTCCGCCTGTGATTGCATAGACTGCAGCACAATATAAGTTTCATATTAATCACGGCCGTTGTTGCAAATTTGTTTGCAAATAGGTATGTTTAAAATGGCCATATTTAAACTCTTCACCTACAGGGTCGTATGGGTCATCATTTTTTTGCGCCATGATCTCTAGTTTTTATTAGTAACATTTTTTTTCTAGATCAGACATATTGGTTTTATAAAAATTTTAAAAAGCAATCTCTGCCATTTTTTTAACGCTTTTTGTTCACGCCGTTCACCTTGCGGGAATAATATTGTTTTATTTTAATAGATTATGCATGCTGCGGTGTGTATGTTAACTTTATTATTTTCATGTGTTTTATGTATAAAATGGGAAGGGGGGTGATTTTCACTTTTATTGGGGAAAGGGCTTTAGGACACTTTTTAAAACTTTTATTGATTTTTTTTTTTTTACACTTTTAGGCTGGGTTCACACTATGTATATTTGAGGCTGTATTTGTGAGGCTGTATAGCAACCAAAACAAGGAGTGGATTGAAAACACAGAAAGGCTATGTTCACATAATGTTGTAATTGAGTGGATGGCCGTCATTTAATGGCAAATATTTGCTGTTATTTTAAAACAACGGCTGTTATATTGAAATAATGGCAGTTATTTACCGTTATATGGCGGCCATCCACTCAATTTCAACATTGTGTGAACAGATCCTTTCTGTGTTTTCAATCCACTCCTGGTTTTGGTTGCTATGAGGACCTGACTTGAGGACCAAATACAGCCTGAAATATACTGTGTGTGAACCCAGCCTTATAGTCCCCTTAGGAAACTATTATATACATTTATTGAATTCTAGACACTGATCACTGCTATGCCATAGCATAGCAGGGATCAGTGTTATCTTTGATCTTCTGATAGAGCCTGACTGCACGGAGGAAGGTAAGAAACCTCCCGCAGTCAGGCCATGTGCTTGGGACGCCCTCAGACACGCTGCGAGGGTCCCAATTCATAAGTGACAGATGCTCCGGTCACTTACACTTGAACGCCGCAGCGCGATCACATCATTTAGGGGTTAATGGCGGGCAGCCACGTGATTGCGGCTGCCCACTATTGAGGATGAGAGCTTGGCCATAGATAACAGCAGGTCCTTACCCATAGGTCCTCCATAGGTCCTCCATAGCCCGGTAGCCCAGCGGGGCTTACATTTACGCCTGTTTGCGCCAAAGCCTAGACAGCAGCATGTCGTTAAGAGGTTAATTAACAAAACAATTGTGGCCCAATATTTCTTCTTGTATTTCAACAAACATCTGAACAGTTCTAATGACATAGGCCAAGACTTATCAATCTGCATACGACAATGTAGCTCTTAAGTCCATGTATTCATTCAGGCAGAGATCTCTTTTCCATCCAAACGACAGATAGCTAGCGGGGCCACGCTACATTTGGGAGGTAGATCCTCCTTTCTCAAGCACTTCAGCTGTATCTTGTAGATATGCCAATGATTGGCTTACTGTAATTCTTAGAATAGGGAGATCCTATGATGTTATCTCTTGGCATGTCCAAATGACAAATCAGGAGACAGGGCATAGAGAGAAAATAATTATCCATGATTTTGAATTGTTGCAAAATACTTAATATTTGTCAAGAATGTGCAGTAGCCTGGTATGAACTGGGCCTGGTTTTTGCTTTTGTGTGGCACACTCGATTGCTTCTCAGCATCCGGCAATGCAGAAGTTACTCAGAGCTCTGCAAGACTTGATTACTTCAGCTGAGCAAGTCTTTTGCCTGACTTGTTCCTCTGCCTGTCCGGAACCTGGAGGATCAGAGCGCCGGTCCAATGGGGATCCGGACCAGGCTCTTGATCCTCATAAAGAAAATTTAGCCAGTCTCTCAGCAGTGGCTATTAAGGCTCATACCCTGATCCCAGCTCCCCCTGTCTATTCCTGCGATCCCCGTTCCTAATCCCTCTGCTTGCTTGACCTGTTATCTGACCTCCCGTCTGACCTCTGACTATCTGATTGTTAGCTGATTCTGTACTGCGTTGCCCGTTTGGTTTGGAACTTTGGCTTGTTCTGTGTACCTATTCTAGAGCAGGGACCGTCTTTGTGGTTGTCCGCGGCTACCTAGGGCCGTTTGAGGCAAGTAGGTAGGGGCACTGGGTGGGCTCAACATTAGGGATCACTGTCATGTCTTGTCCCTACCTCCCCTGTCCTAACACTATAGTTATTTGATTTGAAGTTTCTGAAGACATGACAATAATTAAAAAAAATATATATGATTGAAGACAAGCTGCAACCTTTCTAGGTTTTTTTGCAGTTATTATGCACTGTGTGACTATTTTAAAGGAATCGCTATTTCTTCATAATGGTCAAGTAGTGTAAAGGTATGATTTAGTTATTGCAATGTCACTGTAGATGCTACCAAAACATTTGTAAGTGGCTTTAAAAAATAGAATAAGGTTAATACCCTTCCGTGATCTTTCCATCATTGCTCTTTTGAGGGATATTCTGAACCGTCAAAACAGCTTTACCAATTATTCATCCTTCAAAACACTGAAGTTTCTTTTCAACTTGATAAAATAGACTAGTATCTCACTACACTCAGTCAGAATTGCATTGTATGGAAGGCTGAAGACAATGTGTGATCACACTCCTTAACCATTGAATAAACATTGTATTAAATATTTACATTGTTTTCTCCTTAATTCTTCATTTCTAACAATTTTTTTATACTACAGAACAATAAAAAAAATAAATTAAGCAATCTCAATCAGAATTATTGAACTAAATAAAAAGCATATACTGTATACATACAATAAAATAGGATTATATGATCCTGAAATATACAATATAATTGGTCTTGTTACCATAGATTAGGTTACCCACTTCTTTCCCTGACTGTATTGGCTTTGCAATATACTGAAACATGAGTTCTGTATTAAAGGAATTGTCCATTGGCTTCTATTGATCACATACAATCTGCAATGAAACCAGTCAGCAAGTGTTTCATTTTTCTACAACACCACAGGGACTTCTAATGAAACGAATACATTTCCAAGACATACTTTTTATACCTACTCTCTTCTCTAGCTGAGAGATGAAAAATTGTTAATACCTTAAACCGTGAGAATCACAGCCCAAAGACAAATATTGAGGGGGCTTTATGAAGTTGTGTGGGTGGCATGGACAGCAAACTTTGCATAGTTTTCATGCAATAGCTTCTGTTGCAAAAAAAAAAAAATGATTTATTTTTTTTTGCTGCACGTACCACTCTCATCTGAGAGGTAGGGAGAGGGAGAGGCAATGGGCGCTGTCAAACACAGTGGGAGTTGGTTTCTGCATGCACTTTACCCCAGGGTAATTTTTTTGTTAAATCTACACAAGCTCTGAGCCACCAAAGATTTCATTGATATCATTGCTGGATCATTTATCTAAAGGCATGTTCCTCTTCATGAATCCTGCGTGTCTGTTTGTTGGCAGAGGATTATTTTCAGACCAGCAAGTGAGATGCCAGTCTAAATAAATCCCCCTGCAATTGTGTTTACTAATAGAGTGTTATCCAGTTAGGTAAAATATATGTTGAATTATCTTCCCTCCTGGAGACTAACAATTCATTTCATATATGTCATTACATTTTCAGTCTCCTTCCCCCAGGTCTGAGCATGCTGCTTTCTGCTAAAGACACAGAAAAGTGTATCTGAGCTGTTCAGTCTATCTCAGAACCGAGGGAAGGAGATAGAAAAAGTTAAGACATATATGGAATGAATTGCTAGTCACCAGGAAGGGGGATAATTCAAGGTATATTTTACCTAACTGGAATACACCTTTAGCTGGGTTCACACTACGTATATTTCAGTCAGTATTGTGGTCCTCATATTGCAACCAAAACCAGGAGTGAATTAAAAACACAGAAAGGATCTGTTCACACAATGTTGAAATTGAGTGGATGGCCGCCATATAACAGTAAATAACTGCCATTATTTCAATATAACAGCCGTTGTTTTAAAATAACAGCAAATATTTGCCATTAAATGGCGGCCATCCACTCAATTTCAACATTGTGTGAACAGATCCTTTCTGTGTTTTTAATCCACTCCTGGTTTTGGTTGCAATACTGACTGAAATATACTGACTGAAATATACGTAGTGTGAACCCAGCCTCAGGCTAAGTTCACACTACGTAAAACAACGTCCGTAGTCCTTGCCGCAAAACTACGGCCGTTGTTTTGAGGTTTATAAACTTGGCTGCAATATATACGAACTACGGTCGTACAATGCACACCACGTATCAGACAATGGCCGTTGTTTATACGGCCTCATGAAAAATGAACATGTCAACTATTTCCGGCCTGTAATACTCCAACAACGGCCGCAAGCGTAAAACTTATATCTGCCGAATTAAACTTGATTTTAATGCAAAAAATGTTCTGAGTGGTTTCTCGGGCTGGGCACAGTATTTAAAGTTAATTAACCTAAATAGGACTACCAATAGCCAATATCCATATGCATCAGAGCAATACCCATAACCTACAACTAAAGAATGCTGGACAATATTCTAAGCTTATCAAAGAATACTTTATTGTTACATACAGAAAATTTAAAAACATATTAAAAAAGGAGCAGAGAATCATACAACACATACATCAGATAGTTTACAAGGCAGAGAAAGTGAATATTGTATGTTCTATATACTGAAAAAATGATGGTATATCAATGGACCCACAGAGGTGCAAAAAGTGCATACAAATAAATAAACAATATACTCAAAAATGCTAAAATAAAACTGTGTGTATAATGCTGCAAGTGCAGACTAAAGTGCAAACTATGTGCAATATCCAATACACAGTGTATAGCTAGAAAAAATTTTTTAAATCAGTATTTAAAGTAAATGAACTGTGTCAGCCTGCTTAGAAACATGCTAGGAAGCAAATTTAAACAATGTCCGTAGTTTCACGACTAGCCCGTATGCTCGTATTTCTACGGCCATAGTTTCAGGCGTACGTGTCCAGGCCGGGTGAAAACAATGGCCGTTAATCTACGCTGTGTGAACATAGCCTTAATAAAATACATCTGCACATTATTTCTTCAAATAGGCAATGAGTAATTGATCTTAGGGACCTATTGGTCTGGGAAACATTGGCTAACATATAGAAGAAAGTTTTACTTCCTGGAGATTGTTAGAACAGCTTTTCTATTTACTAGTTATAAAAAATGTACAATGAGTAAGTTCCATCAAAGTGCTTATATGACCATTTACTGTTTAGATAGTAATCTTATTATACACCCTGCCAGCTGGTAGGAGGATTTCAAGAATTTCACTCAAGGTTGTGTTAGCTTCTCCAGACCCAAGATAAACAATAGAAATGCATTTGAAGTTTATTAATCTATTGCTTCCAATACTTAAGCATTTGACTTCTGATTTATTATGTAGATATCTGATATTTCATTCTTATTCAGTTGGATTGAAGTGCTAAATAGCTTAGGGCATGTTGATATTTTTAAGTCCTTGTCAAAGACTGTGATATGATCCGTTTCGGAAAAAAAAAAAAGTCAGATACACTGTCTATGCTTCATTGCAGACAGCAATAAATCCCCTACTTTTGGCTTTCATATGGTAAAAGATAGAAAACCTGGCATGAAGTATAGCTCAGCATGTTTTATGGCCCACTCTGTCTAGCAAACTATTTGTGCTATAGAAATCTTGCAATGGCATTACTCAAGTGGATGTATTTATTGTAAATCTAATACATAATAAAGCACAATAGTAGCAAAAGGAGAGAAAGTGAGTTGTGATCTTGCCCTTCAATGACTTAACACGTCTTTTAAACATTATTATCATACATATTTTATTGGTAAAATATTTGGAGAGGGAATATCTATGATGCCTAATAATTAAACTGTAAGATAGAGACAGCTAGCATAGCTATTTTATATACTTCCTTGCTAAGCAGGCAACTACTAAATTTGTGACTAAAATGTACAGGTACAGTATAGTCCCAAAGTAACCATTTTTAACCCCTTACCGTCAGTAACATGTATATAAATGTTCCTACTGCACATAGCATAGATGAGTACATGCAATCTATTGATTGCACATTTTACAGTAATAAAAAGTGTAAAAAAAAGTTTAATAAAAAAGCTTTTTTTTAAAGTATTAAAAAACCCTTATAAACACTCTCCCCACAATAAAAGTTTAAAATACCCCCTTGCCTATTATAAAAATAAAAATATAAAAAAATAAATAAATAGGGTGCGGAATTGGCCGATCTATTAAAATATAACAATATTGTTCCCACACGGTGACCGGCGTAAACGGAAAAAACACACACACAAGGATTGCTGATTTTAATAAATTATATATCAGAAAAAAAAGTATAAAAATCGATCAAAATCTTTCTGTTACACCAATATGATATTAACCCCTTAACGACATCGGGCGTACGTATACGCCCCCGCAGGGTGGGCTTTAACGCAAACGGGCGTATACGTACGCCCGATGTTTCCCCGATCGCTGCGTGTTCGCACACAGCGTTCGGGGAAGATGGCCTGCTATAAATCATAGCAGGCCATCTTAGCTTCACGGCACGGGGGGTGGTTAACACCCCCCGTGCTTACGATCGCCGCTATAGGCTGATCAATTCAGATCAGCCAATAGCGGCGATCGGAACCTTTCCGGGTCATCGGTGACCCGGAAAAAAATGGCGGTCGGTGCTGTCCGAGGACGGCACCGACCGCCATTACTGTAAAAAGTAATGGTGGTCACCGTGCCACCGGCCCGATCGCCGTTCACGGCTGTCCGGTACCGGCCGGCCGTTCACGGCGATCGGGCCGGTGGCACGGCGATCAGAGTCCCACAATATAGTAAATACCTGCCCTGGACCCCTCAGCTAGGTAGCCGAGGGGTCCAGAGCAGGTATTTGTACATTACTCACCTGTCCCGGGCTCCTGATCGGCGTCTTCCGGGTTCGCGGCGTCCTCGTGTTCGTTCGGGTCTTCGGCTTCCTCCGTGACGTCACGTTCGGCTTCTCTCGGCTATTTTCGGCTCCAGCGTCGGCTTTTTCCGGATTTTGCGCTCTGCTGCCCTCTAGCGGCTGATATGTGTAATACACTTATCAGCAGCTACAGGGATGTTCAGAATGTAGAAAAAGGTTTTTTTTTTTTCAAATTTTTTTTTTTCTATTTTCCGCACCCTATCGCCGCCGAGTGTTGATCAGCATCGCACGAAAGTGCGCTGCTAATCAGCAACTCCTCCTTTTTGGCGTAGGGTGTTTTTTTTCTATATTCTACTGCCACGGTCTGCTTATAAGTGCCGCACATAAGTGCGGCATTTATCAGCAACTCCTTTGTTGGCGTAGGTTTTTTTTTTATATACTTACTGTAAAAAAACACGTAAAAAACACTACATTACACCACACTACATTGAATAAAGTTTGACACTACACCACTACATACCCCATATACCAATCCCCGTATAAAGATGGCCCCCAGGGTGTTTTCGGCATCAGAGGGATACTTCTTTCCTCCATTCATCCTCATCATCCTCATCATCCAGTGACGTGTCTGTGGGTAGCGTAGCGTACGCTGCCCCCCAGACACGTCTTTTCTGCCAGTACCGTCCCAATAAGAGATCACGGTATGGCGTGAAATTCTACAAACTCTGTGAGAGTACCTCAGGGTACACTTACAGATTTAGGGTACGTGCACACTGCGGAATGGCAAAGGATAACC
Organism: Dendropsophus ebraccatus; assembly: GCF_027789765.1. NCBI lineage: Eukaryota > Metazoa > Chordata > Amphibia > Anura > Hylidae > Dendropsophus > Dendropsophus ebraccatus. The sequence goes on from NC_091454.1 coordinate 132,577,053, forward strand.
CTTCGTGCATTCCGCAGCTGGCACCCGCCGGCAGACTGATGCAGGCGCGCGTCTCCACCCGTGTCATAGACTCCATGTTATGCATGGGCGGATTCCATCGTCCGTCCAAAGAATGAACACGTTGGACGGAGAGCGGAATCCGCCCATGCATAGAATGGAGTCTATGACACGGACGGAGACGTGCGCCTGCATCAGTCCGCCGGCGGGTGCCAACTGCGGAATGCACAAAGGGTTATCTGTCGCGATTCCGCAGTGTGCACGTACCCTTAGAGTGTATGTAGGAAGAGACACCCGAATCCAGCCCCCAGATGCCCCCTCCCCCCCCCATCCTCGGAACAAGTGGGAAGATCGTCCGGGAACTGATCTTCCCACTGCTGGATAAAGGTCACCACCTGTACGGGGATAACTTTTATACCAGAAACCCCCTCTTCCGGTCCCTCGCTGCCTGAGCTACTGTAGCTTGCGGCACGATCCGAACATATCAGAAGTAGTAATAGAGCCCTAATATTTAGCAGCCATGGAGCGGACCCAGCGCTTCTGGATATGAAGCACCCCGTATCGCACCAGGACAACATTTTCCAGTTGACGTCCCCCACACTGGAAAACAGGAGACCCCAGAAGAAGCGCAGAGTGTGGGGTAACAGGGGGATCAGGAAGGACACCATTTTCCTGTGTGACACCTGTCCTGATCCCCCCGGACTCTGCATACTGGATCGCTCCAAGGCGCACTACACGTCATTGGGGTTCTACATTATCTAAATTCTGACCTTATTCCTATTTCAGGGGTCACGTTGATCCAGGGATTATTCTGATCGCCATTATGGAGTCGGGAAGGAATTTTTCCCCTGTGATGAGGCTACTGTCGTCTGCCTCACGAGGGTTTTTTGCCTTCCTCTGGACAGGTTGAGTTTGATAGACACCTGTCATTTCCAACCTTATAAACTAATAATTGGTCTAATACCCCCAAATAAATTAGAATTGTCCCTTTTCCCCAGCTAAGTAGGTATGGCCACCATTCCCATTAGAGGATGCCATGATGCAATTACAAAGCCTCTGTGCGGCCAGGACAGTAGAAACCCCCCACAAGTGACCCCATTCTGGAAACTACACCCGATAAGGAATCTAACAAGGGGGGCAGCGGGGATATGGCCCCCTGGTGACGGCCACATTTGGGACGTGAAAATGAAAAAAATTGTATTTTTTATTTTCTCGGCACATGTTCTACGTAAGTGCTCGTCACCAGTGGGGTCCATATCCTCACTGCACCCCTTGTTAGATTCCTTATGGGGTGTAGTTTCCAGAATGGGGTCACTTGTCGGGGGTTTCTACTGTCCTGGCAGCACAGGAGCTTTGTAATTGCGACATGGCCTCTATCCTCCATTCCAGCCTCTAAATGGCACTCTGTCCCTTTGGTGACTTGCCCTGTGCCCATATGGCACATTATGCCGACATGTGGGGTATTTTCGTACTCAGGGGAATCTACCCTACACGTTTTGTGTTCATTTTCTTTTTAACTTCTTGTGGAAATGGAAAAAAATCAAGGCTAGACCAACATTTAGTGTAATTTTTGTAAAATTTTTACTCTAAATCATTAATCTTGTCATGATTTTTTCATTTTCACAAGGGGTTAAAAGATAAAAAAAAAACATTTAATGTGTAGCGCAATCTCCCCTGAGTACGGAAATTCCCCACATGTGTACATAAAGCGCCATTCGGGTGCAGGGTAAGCCTCCGAAGGGACGGAGCGCCATTTGGTTTTTGAAGGCTGGATATGGATGGAATGGATTTTGAGGGGCCATGTTGCATTCAAAAGGCCTCTGTGTTGCCAAGACAGTTGAAACCCCCCAAAAGTGACCCCATTATGGAAACTGCACCCCTCAGGGAATGTAACAAGGGGTGTAGTGAGCATATGGACCCCACTGGTGACGGGCACAAATGTGGAACAATGTGGCGTGAAAATGAAATATTACATTTTTTACACTATAATGTTGTTTTAGCCTTGAATTTATCATTTTCACAAGGGGTTAAAAGAGGGAAAAAAAACAAAATGTGTAGAGCAATTTCCCCCGAGTCCGTAAATACCCCACTTGTGGATATAAAGCGCCATGTGGGCGCAGGGTAAGCCTCCCAAGGGAAGGAGAGCCATTTGGATTTTGGAGGTTGGATTTGGCTAGAATGGATGATGAACGCCATGTCGCATTTACAGAGCCCTCGTGCTGCCAAAACACTGGAAACCCCCCACAAGTACACCATTCTGGAAACTACACCCCTCAAGGAATCTAACAAGGGGTGCAGTGAGGATATTGACCCCTTGATGATGGGCACATTTGTGCCATGAAAGTGAAAAAATGAAATTTTTTACTTTTACGTCACATTGTTCCACATTTGTGCCCGTCACCAGTGGGGTCCATATGCTCACTGCACCCCTTGTTAGATTCCTTAAGTAGTGTAGTTTCCAGAATGGGGTCACTTGTGGGGGGTTTCCAGTGTCTTGGCAGCACGAGGGCTCTGTAAATGCGACATGGCCCTTGAAATCCTTTTCAGTAAAATTCAGCTTCCAAAAGCCAATTGGCGCGCCTTCCCTTTGGAGGCTCGTCCTGCGCCCCCTTGGCATTTTATCGCCAAATGTGGGGTATTTCCGTACTCGGGAGAAACTGCGCTACACATTTTGTGTCTTTTTTTGCCTCTTATCCCTTTAAGAAAATGAAAAATTGAAGTCTAGAACAACGTTTTAGTGTAAAAAATAAATTTTTCTTTTTTCACGCCATATTGTTCGGAAAATCTGTGAAGCACCTGTGGGGTCCAGATGCTCACCGCACCCCTTGTTACATTCCTTGAGGGGTGTAGTTTTCTAAATGGTGTCCCTTTAGGGGTGTTTTTTAGGTTTTGGCACCCCAGAGCCTCTGCCAACCTGAAGTGGTACAGTCAAAAATGACCAAATATAACGGAGGCGTTGAAATTCACTAGGTGCTCCTTTATATCTGAGGCTTGTGGTTGCGTCAAATAGCTCAATAGGGTCACATATGGGGTATTTCTATAAACTGCAGAAACGGGACAATAATTATTGGGGTGCATTTCTCTGGTAATAGGTTTATAATTATGAAAAATATTGGATTACAATAAAATCTCTGCACAGAAAATTAAAATTTTCAAATTCCTTACACACTTAGCTTTTATTTCTGTGACTCCCCTAAAGGGTTAAAACACTTTCTGGATATGCTTTTGCGGAGTTTGGGGGGTGCAGTTTCTGAAATGGGGTGCTTTGTGGGGCTTTCTAACATACAGGCCCCTCAAATACACTTTAATAAACCTGAACAGGTCCCTAAAAATATCTGATTTTGAAATTTTACTGAAAATTTGGAAATTTGCTGCTAATGTTTTAAGCTCCCTATCGTCTAAAAAAATGAAAGATAGTTTAATAAATGCCGCCAACATAAAGTAGACATGTTGCTAATGCTATTTAATATATAATTTATGTGGTATAACCACTTTCTGTATACGCAAAAAAGTTTCAAAGTTGGAAAAATGCATTTTTTCACATTTCTTCACATTATTTGTTTTTTTTTCATAAAGATTTGTTATGAGTATCGACTCCAATTTACCAGAAATGTAAAGTACAATATGTCTCGAGAAAACAATCTCAGAATCAGCCGGATAGGTAAAAGCATCCAGAAGTTATTAATGAATAAAGTGACACTGGTCATATTAATAAAATTTGTCTCTGTCATTAAGGCCATCTCAGGCTCTGTCCTTAAGGGGTTAATAACAACTAGAGATCATGGCGCAAAAAATGACACCCCAACCAGCCCTGTAGGTGGAAAAATAAAAGCGCTATGGCTCTTAGAAGGCGGCGAGGAACATTGCATTAATCTGACCCAGACTTTTGTGCATCAAAGGGCTCTGTCTTGAAGGGGTTAATAAAGACCCTTATTGTAGTCTTTATATTTTACATCGATGTAGTAGGGAACCTTGGGCACATTAAAGGAAATTAACTATAGGATAAGCCCATCTTCAGCTATATCAGAAATTTACTTGTTATTTTTTTTATGCATGAATTCTGGTTTTATCATTGTACATACAGACCAAAGATGCTAAGTTAATGCCAATAGTGTTAATCGCCAGCAACAAAATTTGTCTCCAATAAAAATGTTAGATTAGATTATGTGTCCTGGACTTCAAGTGCCCTTCATTTGTTAGGTACTGTTATCAAGGAAGAACCTGGGCCCAGTCTCCCTTTGGGTAGATCTGACCCATTGTATAATATATTAAAGGAACAGTGTGTAATGGGGACTGCAGAGCCTAATGGTGCAGTAAATGACACAAGGATTGTTAGGATCAGTCACACCAATCACACACAAAGACAATGAGCCCTGACTATTTCTGCCCACTGTCCCTGCCCACTATCCTCGGTCAGCCCTAGGTGGCTGCGGACAAACACGAAGAAGGTCCCTGCTCTAAAACAGGTGTTACACAAAAACAAAGACTGACAAAGACAATAATTCAGAGTCAACAGTCCAGGCCGGTAACGTCGAGCAGCAAAAGTTCAAAAACGTCAGGGTCAAGCAATCAAGCAGAAAGGTCAAAGCCAAAGGTAAATTCACAGACAGGTAGGGTAGGAGTGGCCGTACTTTTACGCTGTGTGAACATAGCCTTACTGTAGAAATACAACTATAAATTTAAAATGTTAAATGCTGTGATCTGATTTTGGACCTCAAGTAATAATTTCTCTCTGAATATAAAGAAGTTGTAATGACTGGAGTAGTGGATCCACTGGACCGTCACCAGCGATGGCGTTAAACCCACCAGGGAGCGGAGTCTAAGGGGCTGCTGGTCTTCACCAGAGCCCACCGCAAGGCGGGATGGACTTGCTGCGGCAGGCGACCCCCAGGTCGCTACCCCTGGATTGGCTTGCCAGTAACGGGGGAACAAGTTGTAGCAGGAACAGTGGGGCAAAAGGCAGGCAGCGGCACACACGGGCACAGTCACGAGCAGGGATCGCAAGTGGCAGGAACAACGGCCAGGAACAACGGACAGGAACAACAGGCAGGAGCAACAGGCGGCTGGGACAAAACACACTAGGAAGCATGCAGAGGCTCCAACACCTGTGGTGGGGCAGGGCTGCAATTTATAGGAGAGTCTCAGAGCAGAGCAGCAGTCAATTAAAGGCACAATGACCCTTTAAGTTATAGCAGAGCTGGCGCGCGCGCTCCCTAGGAGACAGGGACGCGTCCGTCGGGCTGACAGGGAACTGGAGGAGGAGGAGCCCCGGCACAGAGCAGGAGATGGGGCAGCAGCGGATGTGACAGAAGTATGTCTTTTCAGGTGTATTCTAGTCTGTAACCTTTAGCTAGCTTCATCAATGTACATAAATTTCTATACTTTTTTGAAACTGTCTAATGTAGAATCTAGTAAAGCTGAGAGTTAAATTTTTATACATTTTATTGCTGCATGAGATAACCTACAAAGCCAGTAGATCTATACTGAAATCATAAACGTGTTATATTGCTATTCAGCTTCCATAACGGTGAAGTAGAGTAGTGTATGTTATTCTTTTGTTTGTACAGTGTAACTTTTCACTCTTATGAATTTCTTGGAGAATGGGCCTTCATCTAATCTTTGGATGCTAACAACATTTCAGGACCTATGGCATTCAATAAGCACTCTTCTTGCAGTTTCTTGTTTTGACTTTTTTTGTCCCTCGCACCCCTGGCAGGATCTATAAGTATCAAATTATCCAGGACAATCCTTTTTAAGTTTTATTTTTCATCTTAAAGCGTAACTGTCATGTTTTTTTTTATTGCAGAAATCAGTAGTATAAGCAATTTTATATAATAGGTTTTATCAGCCAAAAAAGCCTCCTTCTGTACTCAAGAAGCAATCTCCCAGCCTCCCCCCGTTCATTTTGATCTTTCAACAAGTTCTCAAATCGTCGTTGATCGTTCGCCAAAAATTCGCAGATCATTCAGTGTAAACAGTCTTTCAACGATTTCCCCTATGTGTGAGATAGGCTTAAGCGATCGCAAAACGAATATTCCGTACGATGTATCGTTCCGTCTAAACGCCGATCGTTATAAAAAAAAAAATGTTCATTCAATATCGTTAATCGTGCGATTGGGCGAATTATCGCTCCATGTAAAACCACCATAAGGCTATTTTCACACGGCATAGGAGACCGGCTGTTCTGTGACCCGGCCGGGTCACGGAAGGGCCGTTCTCTGCAAAGATCATACCGGCCGGTACTTAGATCTTTCCAGCCGCAGTGTTCTGATGCTGGCGCTGATGGCAACAACGGCTGTACTTTTACGTAGTGTGAACATAGCCTAAAGGATATGACACCTGTGCAAATGTTTTATTGCATCAATTTATCTAAATTTTAACAACTGATGTATAGTGTGAGCTATTGATTGCCAAAATCTACGATAGAATTGTGATTATTAGGGATAGTGATGTCACGGTGACATCCCCCTATACAGTTTATGAAAAAATAACAAAGAAGAAAGAGTCAATGTAATGGTGTAGCAGCAGCTAAATATATACTTGAAAAAAAGCTAATTTTTAAAAATGTTTCAATAGGAAAAATATACAGTGTGAGTATATCCTTTTTTCTTTTTTTATGGCCAACTTTGTTTTGTAAATAGAATTCTACGATAATATAACTTGTCAGTTTATTAACTTTGCTCTTAACGGGAATGCAAACACGGTCTCTACTGTTTTCTCCTTATGTTCATATAATGAACATGGCTTCTGTGAAGCAATTTCTGCTATGTCAGTTGAAAATCACTTGGTCCCCTCTAGGTCTGCCTCAGATACATATGCATATTCCACTTTACATATCATTACAATATATTACCCACGAGCTGTAAGCAAGAATATATTCAAACACATTAGTCAAAAAAACTTTCATTATAGTCATGTATATATTATAAAGCATTGCATAAGTACATATTCAAACACATTAGTGAAAAACTTCCATTATAGTCATGTACTGTATATATTACAATGCATTGAAAATTTAGGATATATTACTGTAGAGGTGAAACAACTGTCACTGACAGATCCATTATTTGAGTTCTGTAACATTAAGTTGTTTTAGGAGGCTATCATTAACACAGTGAATGTATCCATAGATCTCAGAAGATATATCTATTGTGTATAGGCATCTTAGTATGGTCATGATCGATACTGTACAGCTATTATAAATTCACCGTAAATATATATATATATATATATATATATACACACATACAGGCTATGTTCACATTGCGTATGTTTCCAGCCATAGTACAAACCGTCAATATATGCACATAGGGCCACATGTATCATCCTGCGAACGGATGATTTTCGGCGTAAAAGTGCCGATTTGCGTATTTTTTTATACGCAAATGGCCGATCTGCGAATAAAATATTCACAAATCGGCACTTTCCGCCGAGTACGCCAGGGGGGGCGGAAAGGGGGCGTGTTCCGCCCAAATATACGCCAAAAACCTACTCAAGTTCTCAGCTGGCGTAGGTTTTCGGCGGTGCGCACCGGCGCGCACGGGCTTTATGTAGTCCGCCTCTACATAAATCTCCATAGCTCCGGAGCTTCGGGGGCATTTTTAAGTCCGGACTTAATACATGCCCCCATAGTTTTGAGGTTCATGCGTTCGCTTGAAAGTATACGATATACGCCCGCACAATGCACACTAAGTATGAGCTTACGGCCGGATCGTATACAGCGCCGTGAAAAATGAACAAGACCATTGTTTGAGGACGGAAATGTTGAAACTCACGGCCGTGGATTTCCATGCGGTTCCATACGGAGTACTTATTTCAGCCAAATTGAACTTGATTTTTCGATCCAAAATGTTCTGTGTGATTTACGGGGCTGGACGAAGATTTCCAAGTAAATGACCTGCCTCAGATCCCTTCGAAACAAGCTAGGGAAGCATAACTGTACTACGGGCGTATGTTCGCGGTTCGTACGCATCCGGCCGCATGTCTACTTTTCCCACACCCGTAGTTTTAGCCGCACATGTACGGCGGTGTATGAAATGCGGCCGGACTCATACGCAGTGTGAACATGGCCACAATGTTTCACAGCATTGTTTTCACAGCATATTTATAGCTCCAGAGATGATACATATTTTTGAAGCTGCTTGTTTGTGTGTATAGATCTGCATGCTGATGTTATTTGGTAACATCTTAATGCTTTATATTTAAATAAAAAACTTAAGAAATTCAAATAATCTTTCACTGCCAAGATGTATTTAGCAAAAAAGGAAAGAGAAAGATATCAGAAGAATAGGAGATAAACTTTTAAATTAATACTATGAACTGTTCCCAGCATCAGCTGACAGTTTGATGACATTATGGTCTCTGACAAAATTGAATATTTATATGCATGATGCCGAATATGCGTGATGGGACGCTGCTGGGTTACTTTTTCCCCTCTCACTTGTTATTTCCGAAAAGGAAAGTAATATCCACTGCATCAGGTAAGATTATCACATCCATGGCCCCAGCTTAGAAGTAGTCCTGTATCAGAAAACAGATTTTGTTAACAATTCAGTCCCAACACAAGAATTCCCATGTGTCCTTCAATTTATTTATATTTTCTAGAAAATGTCTAACTTTATATCAAGATAGTAGTAAAAATATTCTTATGCTGTATGCATAGCCATTCCGTTATATATCTCAATTTCTAAATGCACACAACTACAGATGAGCAAATTTTTCAAACGTTCGTTTCAGCAGGTTTGCCAAACTGTACAGCAAAGTTCGGACTGGTCTTTAGTTGGAAGTCCCATCTGTTATGGTAAACTTTGACCAGCCTCTGCAACAACTGCTATGCCGCCTCTCACCCGGCACCTTCAGCATCCTATATCCTGCATGATCCTCTCACTTCAGTTAATTGGTACAACAGCAAATTAGATGCCGGCTTCTGCTTGGTCCCGGCAACTCTGGCACTCTGCTCACTGCTGTCAGTCTCTTCCTTCACCAGACACTCTGTCATGCATTTTGCTAAATCCCCTTGTCTCTCACCTGAGATGTTCCGGGGGAACCACTCTGCTTGACCACCACCTTCAGAGTTCATGTGAAAAGTAAAACACAATTCAGGCACAATTCATTCAGTGCAAACACAGACAGAAACTCAGCACTTCTTTGTCCGCTCGACATGGACCAAGGAGCGCAAAGTCACATTCCTAACATTTGTTTATAGAGGTTTACGAATACAAACGAATCCCCTAAAAACATCCAAACTATAGTAGCTAATAGAGATGGGCCAAGCAGACAGAATTTCATTTAGCAAGGTTTAGAAATTTTGGGTCAAATTCATTAATATTCGTGAATCGAATCTTAACAAATTTTAATAAAATGGCCAAACTATAGTAGATACCGTACTATAGTGCTATTACAGGAGGGCAAATTTGTTAACCCATGTTCTTGTAAATGGTCAAAAATTAGAAAATCACAAAAAAAAAAAAAATGCCAATCAGCCAGTCAATCATCCAATTCCCACCATGGACAGCAGTGGACATCAGTGGACAAGTGCTGTAATATGAAATCAGTGTACCAGCAACATAAAATCAATTTTATCACATGAAAGCAGTGGATGTCAGTGTACCAGCAGCGTAACATCAAATTTCTCCCAGAAAGGCAGTGGACATCAGTGGACCAGTGGCGTAACATCAATTTTCTTCCAGAAAAGCTGTGAATGTCAATGGACCAGCAGAGTAACATCAATTTTCTCTCAGTAAAGCAGTGGACATCATTGGACACCAGTGGATCAGGAGGTGGCAGGGTAGGGTCAGCAATCAGACTCAATTCGACCCTCAGGGCCTAGCACAGACAGTTGAGGTTGGTAACTATAACTGGACTTTATTTTTTTTTGGTTAAAATAATGGAGAAATGAAAGAAAGATTATAATTTTTAGACCCCCATAACCTATTTTTTTAACATACCAAGTAAAATTACTGTAATCCAACAGTTAAACTGAGTAGGCCATCCAATTTCCAAAAAAATGGAAATTGAAACCTAGTCAATTGGGATACACTAAAATAGACAATAAAACCCCACCAGCAAAAGAGAAAAGACCAGATTCAAAAGGGCTGTATACTGAATGTATAAAACAAAAGAGTAGCAAATTTAGATTTTCCCACTGTATGTTCTTTTCTTTATACATAGAAAGGCAGAAATATTATGTTAAAAAACTGCTGAATCTGTGTCTCTAGCTTTTTCCAAGACATGCATACATATCAAAAACAGGTTATTGTTTTGACAAAGTGCAAGACGCAACCCATGCGTGCATCTCTTGGGGATGTTTAAGCTGTCTCCATCTTAAATGAACAGGAAAAGAGAATACCCCCATCCCACCCTTGCTGTGGTCACTCCCAAAAAACGTCACCCTAATGGTGTATTCACATGACACTCCGGGGCTGTGTAAAACCATCAGCGGATCTTTATGCTCATCAGTGCTTTGTAGACTTTGGGAAATATGCAGTTTCAGTGTTGAACTAGGTAGTTATTAGAGATGAGCGAACTTTTCAAAAGTTCGGTCCGACCGGACTTTCGGATTTTTTCAGAAAGTTCGGTTCGACCGAATTTCGGTTTCTTCGGATTTCATAGTTTAAAGCATCTATATGATACGGGGGTAGTGTATTTGGTTGAATTTAGGGCTCTACATGTCAGTAACATCGTAAACTTTTCGATATTTCAAAGTCATTTTTTTTTAGACTTCAATATTCACCATAACAGGGTCTATGCAGGAAAAAGGTCACAAATGCAGTGAAGGAGCAGCAGTAGTCATTGGAGGCCAGTGGAGGTCCAGCAATAGTCATTTGAGGCCAGTACAGGAGCATCAGTAGTCAACATGGAGGACAGGCAGGAGCAGCAGTAGCCAAAACGGAGGCCAGGAAGGAGCAGCAGTAGCTAACATGGAGGCCAGGCAGGATCAGTAGTAGAAAACATGGAGGCCAGGCAGAAGCAGCAGTAGCCAACATGGAGGACAGGCAGGAGCAGCAGTAGACAACATGGAGACCAGGGAGGAGCAGCAGTAGTCAACATGGAGGCCAGGCAGGATCAGCAGTAGCCAACATGGAGGCAAGGCAGGAGCAACAGTCGTCAACATGGAGGGCAGGCAGGATCAGCAGTAGCCAACATGGAGGCCAGGCAGGAGCAGCAGTAGCCAACATGAAGGCCAGGCAGGAGCAGCGGAAGCCAACATGGAGGCCAAGCAGGAGCAGCAGTAGCCAACATGGAGGCGAGGAAGGAGCAGCAGTAGTCAACATGGATGCCAGTTAAGTCCCAGCAGTAGTCAACATGGAGGCCAATGAAGGCCCAGCAGTAGCCAACATGGAGGCAAGGGCAGGCAAACCAGTAGTCAACCTAGATGCCAGTTAAGGTCCAGCAGTAGCCAACAAGGAGGCAAGGGCAGGCAATCCAGTAGTCAACCTAGATGCCAGTTAAGGCCCAGCAGTAGCCAACAAGGAGGCAAGGGCAGGCACACCAGTAGTCAACCTGGATGTCAGTTACGGCCCAGCAGTAGCCAACATGGAGGCAAGGGCAGGCACAGCAGTAGTCAACATGAAGGAAAGGGCAGGCACAGTAGTAGTCAACATGGATGCCAGTTAAGGCCCAGCAGTAGTCAACATGGATGCCAGTTAAGGCCCAGCAGTAGCCAACATGGAGGCAAGGCAGGCACAGCAGTAGTCAACACGGATGCCAGTTAAGGCCCAGCAGTAGACAACATGAATGCCAGTTAAGGCCCGGCAGTACTCAACATGGATGCCAGTTAAGGCCCAGCAGTAGTCAACATGGATGCCAGTTAAGGCCCAGCAGTAGCCAACATGGAGGCAAGGGCAGGCAAAGCAGTAGTCAACATGGATGCCAGTTATGGCCCAGCAGTAGTCAACATGGATGCCAGTTAAGTCCCAGCAGTAGCCAATATGGAGGCAAGGGCAGGCACAGCAGTAGTCAACCCGGATGCCAGTTAAGGCCCAGCAGTAGTTGACATGGATGCCAGTTAAGGCACAGCAGTAGTCAACATGGATGCCAGTTAAGGCCCAAGAAGTAGTCAACATGGAGGCAAGGGCAGGCAAAGCAATAGTCAACATGGATGCCAGTTATGGCCCAGCAGTAGTCAACATGGATTCCAGTTAAGGCCCAGCAGTAGTCAACATGGATGCCAGTTAAGGCCCAGCAGTAGTCAACATGGATGCCAGTTAAGGCACAGCAGTAGTCAACATGGATGCCAGTTAAGGCCCAGCAGTAGTCAACATGGATGCCAGTTAAGGCCCCGCAGTAGCCAATATGGAGGCCAGTGAAGGCCCAGAAGTAGCCAATATGGAGGCCAGTGAAGGCCCAGCAGTAGGCAAGATGGAGGCCAGGAGTAGCAGTTGTAATGGGGTGACATGAGCAGCAGCAGAATAATGAGGTCCATGGACAGGCGAGAGGTAGCAGGGCAGCAGGAATGGTGGAATGACCAGTAAGGTCTAGTTCACATATAGGCCATAATAGATTTAGAAAAGGTCCTACATCTTGGTGACAACAGGACCAAATCCTACTCTGTGGTATCAGGAGCAGATGTCACAAAGTCCTTATCTATCCATGTGCCATTCATTTTGATGAAAGTCAAACGTTCCACACTATCATAGGACAATCTGGTTCTCCTGGGACTGACAATATGACCTTCTGCGCTGAAAACTCGCTCGAATGACACACTGCTGGCTGGACAGGAGAGTATGTCCAAAGCAAATTCAGCGAGTTGTGGCCAGACATCTAATTTTCCCACCTAGTAGTCCAGGGGTTCCGGCACGTTAGGTGGCAACGTAGAGTCCAAAAACACCTGGACTTGCTGTTTGAGGTGTGCCGCCATGTCTTGCTGCTGTGCGGGTGCTCCTGTTACCCCGGCCTGTTGCTGCATGAAAGCGTGCTTTACGGACATCAGGCTCAGACTGGTGCCACTGCTAATGCCACCCAAGCTGCTAGAGGAGGATGTGGAGGAGGCAGCGCTGCTGGTGTGGCCCTGGTGGGAATGGCGTGAATGAGAGCGCTGTGTTCCAAAGGCTGCCACTAACTGTGCACCCAGCTTCTCTCTATTATAATTCATTTTTTCCTCCTGTTAGGAAGGGTGAATGAATTCACACAGCTTGTTGCGATACAGTGGGTCCAGTAGTGTGGCCAGCCAGAACTCGTCCCATCGACGAATCCTTTGCAAGCGTGGGTCAGCCAAAAGCATATCAACATGCGCTTAGCCCTTTCCACCAGAGAATGGGAAGGAGTCCCCGCCTCCATCTGCACAGCATACTGCCAATGGTTACTGCCTCTATCCTCCTCATCCTCCTCATAGCCCCGCATATCCTCCTCTGGCCCCCCTCTGGTCTGGCAGGAAGGCTCATCTCCTTCTCCTCCACCCATCTCCCCTAAGAGTTCACGTGCGTTCATGTTCTCCTCCTCCTCCTCAACTTCCTCTCCATCCTCCTCATTCAAGCCTTCCTTCAGCGAACCAGGCTGCGACAGTGGCAAGACCTCTTCCCCCTGAGTCGCATCAGCATTAGCTCCAGTACATGAAGCATGGGTATGATGGTGCTCAGTCCTGTGTCTTGCCCACTAACCAGAAAGGTGGCCTCCTCAAAGGGTCATAGTAAGCGGCAGGTGTCACGCATGAGCTGCCACTGGCCGAGCTCCAGGTTACACAGAGGAGTCGCCGTGTCCGCCTGCATCAAGAGGAAATCAGTCAAGGTCTTCCTCTGCTCATAGAGCATGTGGAGGGTGGAGTTCCACCGAGTGGCTACATCGCAAATGAGACGATGGTTGGGAAGACCATTCCTCCGCTGCAGATCGAGGAGGATGTGGTAAGAGTGACTTGAATGGCTGAAATGGTTACACAGCTTTAGAGCCATTGACAGCACAGTCTGTTAATGGGATGAAGACTTTAGAAAGTGTGTAACTATAAGGTTTAAAACATGTGCCATACACGGGGCGTGCCTCATACCTCCTCGGCGCAGCACGGAGAGAATGTTGCTCCCATTGTCACTCACCACCGTCCCATTTTTAAGATGGCGTGGAGTCAGCCATGAGAGGATTTCCGTCTCTAGCAGGTGGTGCAGCTCTTCCCCTGTGTGTCTCCTTTCCCCCAGGCAGGCTAGGTGCAGCACAGCGTGACACCTCCGTGCTACACCCAAGTGGTACAAGGGAGGAACACTGGCGGTTGAGGAGGTTTTGGACCTACAGGAGGAGGTGGAGGAGGACACAGGAACCCTGCTGTGACAACAGGGTGGTGTCATCGCCCTTCCCTGGCCAAGTTGCTAGGGGTCCGCTGGCCATATTACATTTACCCACTGAGCAGTAATGGACATGTACTGCCCTTGCCAGTAATTAGAGCTCCAGATGTCTGTGGTTAAATTTACATGTCTGCTCACTGAATGGCTCAGCGAGGCAGCAACCTTTTCACGAACATAGCTATACATGGCCGGGATAGCTGTGTTGTAAAAGTAGTGTCGACTCGGCACCTTCCACCGTGGCTCTGCACACGACATCAGTTCACGGAAAGGTGCCCAGTCTACAACTTTAAACGGCAGAGCCTGGAGCACCAGCATTTTGGCCAGGTGGGCGTTCAGCTTGACTGCTGCGGGATTGCTGGGTGCATATGTCTGCCTCCGGTATAGGGACTCCATGATGCCAGGCTGGCTACTGCTAGCAACACAGCCACACTCCCTTCCACAGAGGAGGTCTGACTCTGTGAAAGGCCCCCCTGACTACTGCTGCTTCCTGCTGCTGTTGACCGCTGCTCTGCCTGGGCTTGCTGTGACCCACTATCACCCCGTTTCTCCCAGGCGGAAAGGTGGGACAAGTGTAGAAATTGTCTTTATATATATATATATATATATATATATATATATATATAGCTTTTTTTTAAAGACTTTTATGCTATAAATCTGATCTGCACCAGGTATTTTTGTCTCTCAGGATAAGACGGATGTGATATACACACTATCAGAAGGGTCCAAGTATAGAAATTGTCTATACTGTATATGTAGCACTTTTTTAAAGACTTTTATGCTATACACCTGCACCAGGTATTTTTGTCTCTTTTAGGATAAGACGGATGTGATATACACACAATCAGAAGGGTCCAAGTATAGAAATTGTCTATATATATAGCACTTATTTTAAGACTTTTATGCTATACACCTGCACCAGGTAATTTTGTCTCTCAGGATTAGATGGATGTGATATCAGAAGTATAGGACTTGTATATCTGTACAGCACGTTTTTGTTCCGTGCACCCTTTGCTGTCTTATGCCTAAAATATCTATCTTTCACCCTCTCTATATTTCTCCTTCAATGACTAGATGTTTCTCCTCTCCGCTTTCCTAATCTTTTCTTTCCTTTCCTACAATATCTTCTCAGTAGTCTGTCGTACACAACAGCAGCAGCAGCACCAGCAGCGTTTTGATAATTACGAGCTGTGTGCACTGCATCCAGTAACAACCTCCTTCCTCTCTCTGTGCACACTGCGTGGTGCGGTCATGTGACAGCTCCTCTTAAAGCAATACCGACGTCACACAGGGGGTGGGCTAGTGCAAGATCCCTGCTTATTGGATGTGTTCCGGGTATCATGGGAAAGCGCTTTTCCTGCCCTGAACACTTCCTGCTTTCTAGAATGGCGGCTGCCATTTTAGAAAGCAAGAAAATTGCTTGGAAATTTTTGGAAAAATCCTATCCGGATCCCACACTGGACGAACCGGTTCGCTCATCTCTATTGATGTGACCAAAAATCTGCCATTTTGCAATTTGGCGGGTTTTTGCACTCGCACCATTTACCGTGCAAGATCAGGTATGTGATAATTTAATTGTACAGGCAATTACACAGGGGGCGATACCAAATATGTTTATTTATTTATTTTTGTAAAATGGGAAAAGGAGGGCATGGGATTTTTTTTTTTACTAGGGCATGGAATTTTTTTGTTTTTTACATACATTAATTTAAATCCCTCCTGGGACACTTCTAATACAACTGCACTGATCTCTCTTAGAGATCAGTACAGTATACATAATACAGCACTGATTAGATCACTGATTGATTAGATCAGTGCTGTATTACTCTGGGCGGCCCAATTCTACAGATTGCCAAGTCGGGATAAGCTTCAGTGCGACACTAAGGCCTTGCCTGATGAGATGAAGTGATCTCCCCTCCTCAATTCTTTTTTTTGGATGCCCTGGAATAGTTATGATCAGGGTTGTCACGATGTAAACACCAGCAGTAGTCTGCCATTATGTTTGTGTTCCATCTGCCCTTATATCTATGTTCCATAAATAAATAAATATATATATATATATATATATATAGTGTCATGATCGCACCTGAAAAGGCATCAGTGCCACCCTCTGCTGCGAAGTTTCGACCTCTGCGCCAAAGACTGCGCTTTTGGCCATGATCCGCTCCTGGTTTTACTGTGTTTTCTGCTTGTGTCTTCTGTGTTCAGGTCAATTTTTTCTTAGTTCTCCCTGCACTTTCCTTGTTGTGGTCTGTTCACTAATTGTGTCTGCTGTGGTGTGATTGATAGGTCTCTTCTCCTCTGGTTTTCTGTGATTCTCTGGTGTGTTTCTTTTACTCAGCCTATCAGCTTGGAGTCCGGGACTTCTGATCCCTTATACCTGTGCCTCTCCCTTCACTCTGAGCTCTTGATAGCGTTGTTCAGCTTGTCTGTCAGTTAGATCCTGCCTTTCCTCAGTTTGTCTGTATTCCTAGTTCCTGATCCCTTTGCTTGTTTCTTGCCTTTGTCTTTTGGTTCAGTGTTCCTTGCCTTGTCCTCTAGTTACCTGGTTATTGTCTCTGGTTTCTGTTTCACCGTGTACCTTGTTTACTGTCTGTTATTGCGTTTAGTTCCTTGTACCTTTCCGTGTTTCGTGTTTATTTGTATTTCTGACCTGGATTTCGTGACCTTGACTTTGCTTGTGAATTCTGAGTCGGTACTTCTGCTGCCCGTTTGTTGCCAACCTTGCCCGCCGACTATTCTTTATTGTATTAGTTTGTCTCGTCTTGTTTAGTGTTTGCACTTACTGCAGCGTAGGGAACGCCGCCCAGTTGCGGACGGTCATTAGGGGCCTGCTCTGCAAGCAGGTAGGGACAGTGTGGGGGGTCTTAGCCATAGGGCCCACTTGTCCTGTGTCTCTGTGTTCCCGGGGGCCCTGACATATAGTCACAAAATGTCGACATCAGCAGTTTTAAACTACTTATGTATTCTTCCATTTAGTTATACCTACTCCCTGTCTTTCTGCACACTCATACCTTTTTTCACACTCAACATTTCCAAATATAATGTTACGTTATAACTGCAAAAGTTTACTAGCAAACAGCATTTTGTGGAAAAACTGGATGTGACTGGAGGAAATGGATGTTATTTTTGGATTCAGCACCCCAAAATACATAAAGATCACATGTTATCTTGTAGTCAGCAAAATTGATATATGCTAGTGTTATTCACTGCAACTAAATGCCTCTACAAAGTGCACCATGCAACCCATACCCCCAAAACAGTATTATCTAGGCACTATCCCCATGACTATGTTTCTCAAAGAGGCCATTTCTTTTTTTGTTACCATAGCTGTGGGGTTTTCGTCATTAGTACTTGTAATAAGGAACAGTAGCATTCATGTTCCATTTTTATGCACACGCATGGTGACTGAATAATAAATGTTCTTGCAGTTTTTATAACATCACCAGGATAGTTAAAGAGTCACTGTCGTATTTTTTTTTTTTTGCAGAAATCAATAGTCCAGGCGATTTTAAGAAACTTTGTAATTGGGTTTATTAGCCAAATCTGCCATTATCTGCATGTAAAAAGCCTTTTCCCAGGTCCCCCCCTCCTTCCTCTTTTTCATCCACTCTGAAAAATCTGAAAATTGTGACTTGTTGCAGGAGACGTCCCCTGTCTGCTCTAGGGAGAGGGGAGGGGGGAGGAGGAAGGAGGGAGTTAGCCGGCAGCAGAAAGCAGATAACAGAGGATTACAGGCACGGAGCTGGGTGACAGCTGTAATCTGAGCTCAGACAGGTCACTGGTGATGGTCAGAACAGATAACGGGTGAGGGATTTGTAGATTAACTCTTTGTTGTCCTGTTTTGGTCTTTTCTTTAGCTCTCTCCATAGGAGAACAATGAAGACAGGGGGGAGAGCTTCAAACTGCTTTTTCATGATAAAAATGCATTTTTCGGATAATAAACCCAATTACAAAGTTTCTTAAAATCGCCTGGACAATTGATTTCTGCAAAAAAAATTTTCACGACAGTGACACTTTAAATGTTGCACAATGGTTCAACAAAGGGTGCTTATTGTTTGAGTTTGAAGTGTCTCTCGTGGTTTCTTGAGTGGTATAAGTCTATAGAAATGTTTATTCCTGGGGTATATATCACTGAGGGTGATGTCCTCTAACTGTGATTTAACACCCTTCCAAAGCTACTACTAGCATCAATTTGTTGCTGAAAGGCAGGTTACCTTGCATGCTTGAATACTTTATTGTACAGAGGTTTGAAGAGGTTTGATGGCTATTTGAATGTGTGTTTTTTTTTTTTGTCACCTGTTTTTTAAGTACAGCCAGCACCCATTGACTAGGTATAATACCCAGCCAGCACCCAGTCACTTGTTATAAGGCCCAGCAAGCGCCCAGTCACTTGATATAATGCACAAAATTAGCACCCAGTAACTTGTAATACTGGACACTGGCTTCCCCGCTTTCACAGAAAACTACCTGATATCTACCCAGTATTTACTCACACTCCATCCTCCTCTTCTCTCTGTCCCTATCTCTCTTTATTTCTCTACCTGATCTGCACTAACTGCCAACTGGCCACCTCCAGGAAACAAATCACCTCATATAGAGGTTGAGGGGGCTTGCTGACATCACAGTGGGGCTTGCAGGTGATTGGACAGGGCACAAGGGATTATGGATAATCCCTTGCTCCTGCCAAAAGACAGTACATAAGATAACACGTGTGGCCGCCATCTTGGACACCATGTTTAGCAAATTTTGTTAACAAATGGCTGTGAATATTTTTGCAAAATGAAGCAAACTGACAGCGAGATTTGCAGTGAATATTTCTTCCCCCGATTTGCTTTGCCAATCTCTAAGGATGAGCATTGATCATTATTTGGATGGTCATAATGAATTACAGCTTTTCCTCTATACAGTGTTTGCACTTCTGGACAATTTTCCATTGAATTAACTATTTTACTGTGTGTGAACATAGCCTTAATCCAGTTTTACAGGAGTGTAATATAGACTGCTTGCGGGTTGAATGACCTGAAATATTGTTATAATACTGATCTGTGGGGCTGTTAATTCAGGTTTTCAGAACCCAGGATATGGCTATTATATGGGCCTGTATTGTACCAGTATAAAATTGGCCTTTGGCGCAGTCTCTATGATTCAATGCCCCTTATACTTACCCCTTCCTCGAAGCCCCAGTCCCGGACCCCGTCCTGCCACCAAGAAATCTCCGTCAGAAGCCGTGCGCACGCTCACCAGAGATGAGTCTGACGCCCATAGAGGATGACTGCTACAAGCATTCTCTAAGGGCGTCGGACTCATCTCTGGTGAGCGAGCGCACGGCTTCCGACGGAGATCTCTTGGTGGCAGGACAGGGTCCGGGACTGGGGCTTCGAGAGGGGGTTAAGTATAAGGGGCTCCACTGGCGGTCGGACGGGCTTCACCCCGGCAGCCCGGGTGACAGGTCCCCTTTAAGCTATCATTTGCAATAATAATAAGTAAGCCCTAAGGCGAAACATTGCAGATTGCTGGCATACCTGTGGACTCTGAATGTTTCTTGGATTGATGATTGTATGTCGCCTGCTCCAGAGTTGAGTCTGGTAAAAATCTTAATGCTTCTGCACCTGGCAATAAAACTGGCATTGTTGTTTATCAGGAGGCTCTGCCATAGAGTCCTGTGACTCCATCTCCTACCAGTTTGGCTGTTAGATATTTATGAAGTTCAAAATAACATAAACAGTGTGTAACTGCAAAGATACTGTATATAGGACTAACAGTGATTGGCCTCCTGGGTACCCTTGGAACAAATCCAATGAACATGTATAAAGGGGGGGGGGGTATTCTTACCAGTCCATTACTAAAAGTCAAGTATTTATTTTTCAGTTTGTCACCTCTTTTTATTAAACTTTTTCTACTAATTAGAATCATTATTAAACTTGTGTTATAATACATATAATACAACTCATTAACTAAATTTATATTGAGAAGATAGGCAACAAAAACCTTAATTAGAAAACAATAATTGAGTTTGCAGCAATAATGCTATTTTAACTCTCAGGTCTCATAGACTTAAGGACACATTTTCAAATCTAACCTCTCTTACTTAATGTGGCAATAACATGAGACCTTTTAACATATCTAAGTGTATGCTAGAAACCCCAATATATCACCCCTGCACCCTATACTGCTCAAAGAATTTACAATGTGGTTAAGAATGTTGTTACTCTTTAGGGAGTTAACAGGAATTAAAGCATGGAATTAAAGTGGAGGTTAATTGAATTTTTTAAAAAAAATTTTATTGTAATCTGCATTTTTCTATAACACAGCACAGGTATAAATAGAAAAATGAATTTTATTATCCTGATTCTGCAGTTATCAGAAATATCCCATGTGTGATATTGCCTTGCACATAAGCCTTAGAAATAAAGGACCATCCTATGGATTCTTTTAACTAGGGTGATTTTTTTAAAGGTTCTATATTGGGATTGTAAGGGAATTGAGATGCCAGAACATTAGAAACATTTCTACATAGGTATGCTATCTGAGTGCGCCATATGTTGTGCCTAGAGATGACCAAACTGAACTTCAGGAACCAAGATTAATTCCATTGATATCTAACTGAACTTTTTGCAGAGTTTGTTTGGCTGCACAATTTAATACATAGAAAACAAAATGAGCATATGATTACCCGTGTCCTCCTATGCGTCTCCAGCATCCTTCTATGGCTCTCTGGTGTCCCCCACTGATTGCAGCCTCCACTTCCTGGCTGAGATTAAAGTCACAGCCCGCTCATCCAATCACTGTCTGTGGCACTGTCCCGCCTCAATTAGTGATTGGCTGAGTGGGCTTTCACTCTCATCTAAGGAGTGAAAGCCCATTCAGCCAATCACTGGCTATGGCTCCGTCTGCTCTTATTTAGTAAGCGATTGGCTGAGTGGCCTGTCACTCCTGAGACTTTCTCAGTCATAAAGTGGAGGTGGAAGTGGAGTATGCTAAGTTCTAATTGTTCCTCAATAAACAACAGTCCATAAAGGGAATATAATAGGCAGCACTCATCACATCCTTGAAATCATCCTTTATTGTGCGATACACATGATACAGGTGCAGAGAACTACTGGGTGATGACTGTTTTGCAGCAACTCTAAACTTTAACCATATTTTGTGCCCCACTTTTGACTGTTGACACATATTCCATAGGTTAAGTCCAGTGCCTGTTTTAGAAATCTGGATGCAGCAAGGCATTATACCAAGACTACAACTAATTTATCACCCCCCTCCATAGGCTATAATGGCCAGTGCAAACCTGTTTTCACTCTTCTTCTCTCTGCTGTAGATGGCTTTCCCTTGATAACAGATAAAAATGAGGGGGTAGGAAAATCCTTATGAGTACAGAAGGAAGCTCTTTTTCAAAATAAAATCTATTCCAAGAATGAAGTGGGGAAAAAGGCAGAAGAATAAGAACAGAAGTGTGTACAGTAAATTATCTCAATACTTATGTTTTTAGAAAATAAATATCAAAACACCCTCCTTAATAAAAAAAAACCTTAATAAAACATAACAAAGAAAATGTACCTATTTGTTTATTCCCATCATCATGCTATTTTAGAGATCTGTCCAGACAAGCTGTATATTCAATATGAAAGTTTTATAAAATGTGTAAACTTATTACAGAGAGCAACACTAAGCAGCATTAAGCATTGCAATAGAATCCCTAGTGGTTATTGATTCAGGTAAAGAGTGCTCTCAAAGCATAAATTGATTCCCAGGAGTCAATTTCAAGGCTGTGTATTATCACATCATGCCCTCTTTTCTTAACGTGTCAGTTACTCAGTTCATAATGTTAGAGGAGGCAAAGTTAAATCAGATTTTCTGGTCCCTTCTTCTACAATGACTCCATTCCTATTTGTTTTTCAGAGTGCCTTATGAAACATAGCCGATGCCAAGGAAAACAAGATTGATGACTTTTCAGGTGATGGTACAAATGTAATTTGTGAAGGTCTTTGGGAACAATGCCTTCATATTGATCTCTAGCCTACATCCACTTTATTCCATATTAAAGACGAGGTGCGGGATGTTCGAAAAAGAGAAGATAAAAAAAATGGCCATACAAAGGAGAGCAGTGAAAAGGACTCAGTTTGAAGTTCAGCCAAAGACCTTTTTTTTAAGCCTAACAAAAGCTGACATTTAGGATCTGGATGCTACACATTATTCCAACTTTACAAGAGAGGAAAATAGAACTTTCCCTGTTCATCACGTTTAATTTGGGTTAACAAAAGCATTTGTGAGAGACCTAACGAAAAATCAAGTGAGAACAGCGCAGGCTGCATTTTCTACTAGGCTCATTAAGATGAAATAAAATGAAATTGAGGTCATACATTTTCTACTTAATATAAGGCAATAAAAAATAATTCATGACTTAGGGTTTACAAAAAATATACAGGTGATGAAAATGCACTAGATTGTGCCCACACAGCAGAAGGTATTCTTTTTTTTCTCCCAGGGTCTTTATTAAAAGTTATACTTACTATTCTTCAGTTTCTATAGTTTATTATGCAAGCTCTGCTTTCTATCTACATTTGTATACAGCTCATGTGATTCTCAGCTGCAGAATGCCATGTGTCTGCTATCCTGCTTTTCTTCACACTTTGGTAGCTGTCCTGCAAAATTTCTTCCATACTTCCATCAACATTTGAAGCAGCTGAGAAATTTCTCCTTCCTTTCTACTACCTTGTGAATGATTTATCTTATTCTCTGAGTAGCAGCTAAATGGTAGGAAAAGTTCAACAAAGACTACTTAGTTGCTTCACTCTACATTTAGAAAACAAATAACTAAAACTGCATATGTGTCAATAACTTTTAATTTAAGCTAATTGATGCTGTTGTTCTAGTATCATAGGAGATTTAGGATTCAAGATTAAAGGATTGTAAAGTAGAACTGTCGCAGTTGCCCCTAGCAACCAATAAGATTTCACCTTTCATTTTCTAGGACATCTGTGAAGAATGAAAAGTGGAATCTAATTGGTTGTTAGGGGCAACTGAGCCAGTTCTACTTTACACTCCTTTGATAAATCTCCCCCATAGTTCATAAAATAATACTGTAAGATTGTGACACAGGAAAGATAAAAAAAAAGGCTTTTGTTTTTTGTCACCACAAATTTTATAACAAAAAGCAATTGTAGAGAAATGAGATGAGCAAAAGGATTATAAAAAGAAAATAGGAACAGGAAACTTGATTTGAGCTAAGTTTCTTTAGCCTTAGGTAATGGGAATCATGAATATGTAGCATACGTTTATAAAACACATCATTCTTGATGATTATGTTTTTGCAGAGAAAAATAAGAAGATCATTTTCCAGGAATATATCTAATATATTTTATATAATAATTTTATATAAATAAATAAAAAAAATATATATTTTTGGCCATATATATGTAACTGGCATTGTGTAAAATTAAGGCATTTAACCCTTTAAGGACATGGCCCATTTTCGTTTTTACGTTTTCGGTTTTTCCTCCTTGTGTTTAAAAGGTCATAGCACTTGCATTTTTCCACCTAGAAACCCACATGACCCCTTATTTCTTGCGTCACTAATTGTACTTTGCAATTACAGGCTGAATTTTTGCATAAAGTACACTGCAAAACCAGAAAAAAATTCAAAGTGTGGTGAAATTGAAAAAAAAAAACGCATTTCTTTTATTTGGGGGAAATGTGTTTTTACGCCATTCGCCCTGGGGTAAAACTGACTTGTTATGAATGTTCCTCAAGTCGTTACGATTAAAACGATATGTAACATGTATAACTTATATTGTATCTGATGGCCTGTAAAAAATTCAAACCGTTGTTAACCAATATACATTCCTTAAAATCGCTCCATTCCCAGGCTTATAGCGCTTTTATCCTTTGGTCTATGGGGCTGTGCGAGGTGTCATTTTTTGCGCCATGATGTGATCTTTCTATCGGTACCTTGATTGCGCATATACGACTTTTTGATCGCTTTTTATTACATTTTTTCTGGATTTGATGCGACCAAAAATGCGCAATTTTGCACTTTGGGATTTTTTTGCGCTGACGCCGTTTACCTACGAGATCAGGAATGTGATTAATTAATAGTTCGGGCGATTACGCACGCGGCGATACCAAACATGTTTATTTATTTATTTATTTGTTTACTTTTATTTAAAACCTGGGGAAAGGGGGGTGATTCAGACTTTTATTAGGGGAGGGGGATTTTTACTATTAACAACACGTTTTTTTTTTTTTTTACACATATACTAGAAGCCCCCCTAGGGGACTTCTAGTATATACACTTTGATCTCTCATAGAGATCTCTGCAGCATAGATATGCTGCAGAGATCCATGAGATCGGCACTCGTTTGCTTTCGGCTGCTGCAGCCGGAAACAAACGAGTGCCGAGCCGAGGACGGCGCCATCTTGGACGCGTCCCCGGCCGGCATCAGTAACGGAGATCGCTCCTCCGGGACAAGGTCCCGGAGGAGCGATCTCCCCCACTAGACACCAGGGAAACGTTGCCTCCGGTAATCGGAGGCAGCTGTCAACTTTGACAGCTGCCTCCGATTAGCTAATTAGCGGGCACGGCGATCGGACCGTGCCCGCTAATAGCGGCGGTCCCGGGCTACACGCGGCACCCGGGATCGCGGCACTTCAAAGCGGGGCCGCCGCGCGGCCCCGCTTTGAAGTGCTAATGAGGACATAGGACGTACCGGTACGTCCTATGTCCTTAAGAGGTTAAGGTATTCTATACAATATAGCATTTTTTTTTAAAGCTAGAAATGAAATTCATATTATTTATTAGGATTAGGAAACATCTACACTACTAATTTGGGTTGTTATTAAGGTTAGGATTAAGTGAAAACTAACATTACATAATTTAGTCTTATAATAGATAGAAAATATGTACAAAGTAATTTATTTCTTACTTGGCCTTCTAATATTAAAGTGGTTTTCCATTGAAAATTAATCATTTATCATGCTGCCAGGACTACAGAGAACATAACAGAGGTGTTGTCAGGGCAGGACGGTATGGACAAGACAAGACAGTGGGCCCCGAGGTCTTAACCCACAAACGCGTTCCCTACACTGTATATGTGGAACACAAAACAAGACAGAGAGAGAAAACGTAATTTATTTTATAAAATATAAATGTAAATGAGGGTTGTAGGAGCCTTCCTTTACCTCTTAGTGTTTCCTCTGGTTCCTACAGAAGTCTACTAATAAATATTCATCTGGCCCTGCAGTAAAGTCAGTCTTGGCCACTAAAGATAAATATTTATTAGTAGGTGTTCTGCAAAAGCAAATGATTGGATGGATCACTGCTCTGTGAGGTACCATCCCAAGTGCACCAAACCATTTACAGTTCAGTGAAAGTTTTGGTTCAATCATCGTCCTAGTTCCCTGCCCCATTGGAATTTATGAGCAGGTAAGGATCAAATAAAGCTCCAGGGCCTGATGGATTGCACCCCAGAGTTCTTAAGGAGCTCAGTTCTGTAATTTCTCTACCCTTGTATGAAATATTCAGTGATTCTTTGCTGACAGGTATTGTGCCGAGGGACTGGCATAAGGCAAATGTAGTGCCGATCTTCAAAAAGGGCTCTCGAACTTCCCCAGGTAACTTTGTGGGAAAACTATTTGAGGGGGATTATAAGGTACTACATCCAGGAATATGTAGTGGTTAATAGTATTATAAGTGATAACCAGCATGGTTTTACTAAGAATAGAAGCTGTCAAACCAACCTAATATGTTTCAATGAAGAGGTGAGTAGAAGCCTGGATGGGGGTGCGGCTGTGGATATCGTGTACCTGGATTTTGCAAAAGCGTTTGACTCTGATGTATGATGGGTAAGTTAAAGTCTATCGGTTTGGAAAGTTTAATGTGTAACTGGATTGAAAACTGGCTTAATGATTGTACCCAGAGAGTGGTGGTCAATGATTCCTACTCCAAATGGTCCCCAGTAATAAGTGGTGTACCCCAAGGGTCAGTACTGGGCTCCCTCCTGTTTTTTTTTTATAATCTTTTTATTTGCATTTTTAAGATATAACATGAATACAAATAACATTTGCAAAGAAAACATTGCCAGTGGTCCACCATCATCGGACAGTGCACATACACCAATCATTACATAGTTACCAGTATCACGGTGGACCCTCTCGAGCCCAATAAGAAGCGAGAGACAGTACATTTTCCATTTTCTATTCTCTATTCTCAATTTCCTATTCTCTATTTTCCCCAAAAGATAGGTGTTGACATGGGTCTTACAGTTACTATAGTTTCAGGGGGCCCAGAGTGCCTGCTAGATCAGCTTTACAATACCACTCAGTGAAGCGGAACGGCTTCATTATATCTGCTATAGAGCGTTGGTCATAGTGTGTTGTAATAAAGACCCTTCACTTCTGGAAAAAACTTTTTGGTTGATTTGCTTTTGTGCCGTTCCGTGTCAACCCTATTTACATTTAGAAAGAGTTTCAACTGGTCTATGACCATGGGGATGTCCGGAGGTGAAGAAGACAGCCAACTGAATAATAAACAACGGAGAGCTACTACCAGTACAACATGCACTAACTGGGGGGTATAGCTAACGGCGTCACTGTCATCTGGGGGACGGGGTTGGTGAAACAAGAGGTCCTGTGGAGTTAGCGGGAGTCGTATCCTCCAGTGGGTGTGAATATAGTCTGTCACCTGTTGCCAGAACTGGGAAGTGAACGGGCAGCTCCACACCCCATGCCACAAGTTAGTCAATGGCATTTTACACTTCCAGACACCTGTCTGGAAAAGAAGGAGATGGCAGGATGTTAAACCCATAAAGGGCCCCATGAGCCTATTTAAAGTAGGACTCCCGCCATCTTTCATTTATAATGCATTTTCTGATCCTGGCACACCCCTCCAAAATAGTGTCCGCTATGTCAGGGTCTTGTGTCCAGGTCGCCCAGGTCTTGAAAAGGGATGTTTTGTCAGGTCGTTTAGTATGCACTTCATTGCGGATAGCAGTAAATAGTGAGGATATAGAGGGTTTGTGCGGTGCGAACCCTATAATGCCATCAAGAGTATGTGTAGCTGCCTCTTTGGAGAGATCCAATAACCTGACATTACAGAAGGAATGAGCCTGCCTCAGAAACAATAATCACGAAGGTGGGAGTTGGAATTTGGCTCTAATTTCAGCCGGAGTAAACCATTTGCGAGTATCATAGTTTATGAGATCCCCCACTAATGTTGGGCCTTGCTGTGACCCATGGCTTAGCCAGGGAAACGATTGTCCCTGCGGGAATTCCGGATGTCGCGTCAGTGGCATATGCTTTGATACGAGGAAAGGGAGACCAAAGGCTTTCCTTATTTCCTTCCACGTAACAATAGTGTCACGGAGAGGGGCTGACCACTTTACAAAGGAAGGCAGTTTGGCATAGGAGGTGTGGAGAAGGCTTCAGACGTCCCACGGATGGGCGAAGGCTTGTTCCAGTAGCATATTGGAGAAGGAGGAGCCATGAATCCAGTCTAGTACGTTCCTGAAGAGACAGGCAAGGTTGTACCCACGCACATTAGGGATATTCAGGCCTCCATCTGCCTTGCTAAGCATAAGCTTTGTCAGCGATATTCGGGGGCGCTTCCCCCCTTCCATATAAACCTAGTAAAGGACTTGTTGAGCGCGATAACATCTTTGTGTTGAAGTAGGAGTGGCAGGGTCTGGAGTGGGTAGAGCAGGCGGGCAAAACTAATCATTTTGATTAAATGACAACGGCCAGCTAGGCTCAAAGGCAGGCCCTCCCAATTTTTCAGTTCCGTGGTTATTTTTTTAATGAGGGGCACATAATTAAGAGTATATAAGGTGTCTGCAGTTCTTCCAATTTTCAGGCCCAAGTATGTCACGGAGGAGGAGGCAACCCTGATATTTAGGTGGCTGAGGCGATCAAGCCAATCAGGTCTGGCTAGGCCAAGGGGTAATAGGTCACTTTTAGTCACGGTAATTTTGTAGCCCGAGAAGCTTTCAAAATGGCTTAGGAAGTCTAGTACTTTCGGGAGATGTTGGTCTGGTCTACTAAAGAAAAGGAGAAGGTCATGGGCAAACATGGTTAACTTAATCGCTTGTGTGCCTATCCTGATCCCCTCAAAAAGGGTCGATTGTATTAGATGCCTAGCAAGTGGTTCAATAGCAAGGTCGAAAAGGAGAGGAGACAAAGGGCATTCCTGCCTCGTCCCCTTTTCCAACGCAATGGGGTCGGATAGAAGACCCTGAGTGTTTATACGCGCCGTTAGATCTGTGTACAAACCACTCAGGAAGGTGCGGAACGCGCCTATGAGACCAAATCTGTCCAACACCGACCCCAGCCAGTCCCAACGCACGTTATCAAAAGCTTTCTCCGCATCCAACGTGAGGATAGCAGGGTGTTCACCTGGCTGTTGTCGGTGACGGACTCGATCCAGCACCATAATAACCTTGCGGATGTTAGTCACTGCTGATCTGGTCCTTACGAAGCCCACCTGGTGGTCCCCCAACAATTCTGGCAGCAGGCTAGCCAACCTGTCAGCCAGGATTTTAGATATAAGCTTGATATCCTGGTTTATAAGGCATATGGGTCTGTATGACCCTGGATCTAAGGGATCTTTCCCGGGCTTCGGGAGAACCTTGATGTGTGCTAGTTTAGCAGAGGCCACCTCCTCCTCCGTGACATCAGCATTCAGCATGTCCCTCTGCTCCTGCGACAAGGAAGGGAGGGTCAGGCTGTTCAAGAAGTTTGTCCCTACCGATTCCTCAACCGGGGCAGATTTATAGAGGTCAGCATAGTAGTCCCTTAACAGGGAGTTGATCTCTAGGGGTCGCTTTTGCACCCGACCAGCTGGGTCTTTCAGTGCCACAATATGAGCGGGGGGAAACCTGGCTTTGGCCAGCCTAGCCAGCATCCTCCCAGCCTTATTGCCTTGTCTAAATAAATCGGTGTCAAAATGTGTGCGATACATGCGTTCTCTCCTGTCAATCCAGAGCTCAAACCCTGAGCGAGCGTTTTTCCATTGAAGTTTAGTATGTGGAGTGGGGGATCTCGCAAACTGGGAATAGGCCTCACGGAGCTGCGCACTAGCTTTAGTGTATTCTTGGTGAGTTTTTCTCTTCATGGAGGAATGGTATGTCAGTAGCCTGCCTCGGAGAACGGCCTTCACCCTCTCCCAGCAAAGGGGTACATCTCCTCTATGTGCGGCATTGTCCGAGGCAAACTCCAACCACCATCCCTGAAGAAGTTCCTGGAACGTTTCATCTCTGTACAGGTATGTGGGGAACTGCCATTTGAAGTAATTGGCTTTTGGGGCGGAGGTGTGGAATGTGATAGCAACTGGCGCATGGTCGGAGACAACTAGGTCTTTGACCTCTGCTGACAACAACCTGTCACAAATCGGTGTGCTGGACAGCAGTTAGTCAATGCGTGACCAGGTTGAATGAGCATGAGAATAATGCGTGTAATCGCGGTCGTCCGGGTGTAACAGACGCCAACAGTCCCGCAGATCAGTGGAGGAAATGACTCGTGATAGGATTTTGTCTCTCGGACGTGGTGTCATGGTTAGATTATTTGTGTTACATCTATCTACTGTCCAGTCCAACGTTGTATTCAGGTCACCCCCTACGATCTTTCATGGCACCGCATCTGACTGAATAGTGGCGATCAGCCCTTCAAAGAAAGTTTTATTTTCCCCATTAGGGGCGTAAACATTATATATGCTATATGTTTCCCCATTGTGTTCAAACACCAGGTGAGATAACCTCCCTTCCTGATCGCAAGAGTGGGACAGTAGTGAAAAAGAGAACGATCTGTTGATAAGTGTGACAACCCCGGCTTTGTCCTCGACTGCTGAGGATCCAAAGATATGTCCAACCCATAGCCATCGCAGCCTGAAATAGTCATCAGTAGTCAGATGAGTCTCTTGAAGTAGCACAATATCGGGTTTCAGGCGCTTTAAATGTCGGAGTACCTTAACCCTCTTTTGCGGTGAATGGAGACCTTTGATATTCCAGGTCACAATTGTAATAGAGTCAGCCATTATCTGGAGACTGCAGTGGGCCTATACGTGGGTAGTGAGCGCAGCTAAAGAACAACGGGTTGGACACATCTCCCTGGATCTCATCATGTTCCCTAGAACTAGTCATGAGAGGTGTAACTGTTACCATTCGGGTTATAAAGAAAATACTGGCATCAGAAATCATAACAAGCAACATACATTTAAACAATAACATCAGAAACTGCATAGAAGAAAAGTTGGGATAAACAAAGAACCCTGGTAAAGTGTCGAGGATGTTAAACATATAACACTTTACAATGTGGTAGGGGCCTTCCTTTTTTCGGGCATGTGGCACAGGAGAGCCGACCCGCCAACCCCATAGTATGCTAACATTAGGCAGTCTCACATGAATAGGGCGAAACAGATATGGCGCCATACATATCAATCCAACATGGCACGAATTATCAGGCGCACAGTGTCATCTCCCTGGATGTGGGGCGCTGCCAATCATTGTCCAGTCAGTTAGATCCCTAATATCACCCAAAAGCATGTACTATGTTTGCTGTGTAAGGCACATGACCTCCACAAACTTGAACAGTGAAAGTGGGAGTAACAGCTAAACCAATAATAAAATGAACAATACATTACGCATCAGGCCACCAGCTGCTCAGTCCTGTGATGGTGATTGCTCAGTATCGGAGCGACGTGCCAAGGATCTCCTACGCTTCTTACAATCCAAGCGCGATTGCGGATGGCCTTGTCTGCCTCTGGAAGATGAGGAAGCCTGTGCTTCCATGGGGGAGGAGGAGCGGTGACGGTCCTGTCGCTGAGAAGATCGCAGCGGGGAAATATCAATGTTCAGAGCAGAGCTTGCTTCCTCTGGTGACGCATAGGTTGAAGTAGATCCATCGTTGTGAAAGACTCTTAGTGTGGCTGGGTACTGCAACTGGAACCTTTTGTTGGAATTGTTAAGATGTGAGCAAATGACGCTGAACGCCCTCCGGCGCTTGGTAACGTCCACGGAGAAATCCTCGAACAAAAGAATACGCATCCGATGAAATGTGAGTGGCTCTTGCCGTTTGCAGAAGGCACGTAGCAGTTCAGTTTTATCGTTGAAATCTAGTAGCTTGAAGATCACCTGCCTCAGTCTTTGCGGTGCTTTGTCAGTCGGTCTCTGTACATTTGGCCGCTGGTCAGAAGGGGGTCCCAGCCTATGCGCCCGCTCCACCCTGCAGGGGTGTTGAAGGCCCAGTGCTTTCGGCAAATCGCGCTCGCAAAAGCGCCGGAGTTCCGCTGGAGTCACCTTCTCACTGACCCCTACCAGTCTCAAGTTGTTCCGGCGAGACCGGTTCTCTAAGTCCTCCATTTTATCTGCGGTCTTAGCCATTTCGCTTTCCAGGGCAAGAAGTCTATCAGTCACTTCTTTATTATCTCCCTCCAGTACCATGACCCTCTTTTCCAGCTCAGTTATGCGGGCATTATGTTCTGTTACTTCAGATTGTATGTGCTGCAGCGTGGCTGTAATGGCAGTCTCCACTGTCTTCTGTATCTCTGGGGCTAAGAGCCGTGCCACCTCCAAAGCCAGCTGCCTGTGATCTAAAGTCCCTGCCTGGGGCATAGGGGTCAGATCCTGTGTGGGCTGTGACAGCACCCCATTTTGGGAGAGAGAGGGGCTTTCATCGCTGCTGCAGGGTACCGAGAGCTGTGTGGCTTGCAGCTCCTGTGAGACTGACAGGTCCGGGGCCAGCTCGTCAGGCACCATGTTTGCTGCGGCGCGCAGCGTTGTGGGCTGCCCTCCCGCCGCTGATAACTGCCTCGGGGTACCTTTTAGGACAAATTTGTCCATTTGCTGGGGTGCCGCCGCCGCCCGGAGGGTGTGAGGCTGCTGGTCGGTCGTCCCGGAGGCCGGTTACTGCGGTGCGGCGGGTACGGGAGCTCCTGCGCTCCGATGTTCACATGCCCACGCCGGAACCGGAAGTGGCTCCCTCCTGTTTAACTTGTTTATTAATGATATTGAGAGTGGAATTAACAGCAATGTTTCTGTCTTTGCAGATGACACCAAGCTTTGTAGTACAGTACAGTCTATGGAGGATGTGCATATGTTACAGGATGACTTAGACACATTGAGTGTTTGGGAGTCCACTTGGCAAATGAGGTTCAATGTGGA
This sequence comes from Dendropsophus ebraccatus, assembly GCF_027789765.1. Classification (NCBI taxonomy): domain Eukaryota; kingdom Metazoa; phylum Chordata; class Amphibia; order Anura; family Hylidae; genus Dendropsophus; species Dendropsophus ebraccatus. The sequence goes on from NC_091454.1 coordinate 132,609,463, forward strand.
TAAATGTAAAGTTATGCACCTGGGTACTAATAACCCACATGCATCATATGTCCTGGGGAAAGTTATACTGGGAGAGTCACTGATAGAGAAGAATCTGGGTGTACTTGTAGATAATAGACTACAGAACAGTGAAGACGGGTTCTGCTCTCTCTATTCTATCCTTATGGAGGGGGGAGGGGCCGAGGGAGATGAGGGAGAAGGAAGAGGTGACATAAGGGTCAGCTGTTTGTAGACTGTATGGGCACCTAAAAAGCAGGATTCAGGGGTCAGAAAGGTCAGTGCTTATCTATGAACTTACTGAGAGAAGATTGCAGGGTGTTGTGCTTTGCAAGACTGCTCCGTGCTCAGTCACTCCTAACAGCCCCTCCCCTCTCCATAGCCACATAATGGACACAGAAATCCTGCTTCTTCTGAAGTGAGGGAGGAGGCTGGGAGATTACTTTTTCAGTACAGAAGGAAACTCTTTTGGTTTATAAAACATATTACAGAGTTTCTTAAAATCGCTTGAACTATTGATATTTAATGTTTTCAAAAAAATGACCCTGAAATGACCGTTACGCTTTAAGGCTGGGTTCACACTACGTATATTTCAGTCAGTATTTTGGTCCTCATATTGCAACCAAAACCAGGAGTGGATTAAAAACACAGAAAGGATCTGTTCACACAATGGTGAAATTGAGTGGATGGCTGTTATATAACAGTAAATAACTGCCATTATTTCAATATAACAGCCGTTGTTTTAAAATAACAGCAAATATTTGCCATTAAATGGCGGCCATCCACTCAATTTCAACATTGTGTGAACAGAGCCTTTCTGTGTTTTTAATCCACTCCTGGTTTTGGTTGCAATACTGACTAAAATATATTGACTGAAATATACATATACTGACTGAAATATACGTAGTGTGAACGCAGCCCCCATGTATATGTATAGAACCTATCATCCCTCCCCCTTACATGTATCCATCCCCTCCTTGGTTGAACTTGATGGACATGTTTTTTTTCAACCGTATTAACTATGTAACTATGTAACTATGTAGTAATGTATAGAAGTGGAATAAGTGGTGGACACAACACTGGAAGTAACAGTGTAACAAAAGATATTTATTTGGTGAAAGGTAATTATCGATATAAACAGTGAGAATTAAATATATACAGTGGGAATTAATATACAAATATACCCATGATGAGCGTTAGAGATGTGCGATGCACACTGAGGTGGGTCTAGTCTAGATAGGCTAATTCACCCTACCTTACTCTTGGGGAGCTTTCCCTTTCCCTATCGCTAGGTAGGAGAGACAGTCAAATGAGGTAAGTATTGCCGTCACTCTAAGAGTGTGGGGAATGTCCTGTCTTATATGCTTGGTTAGTTATTGAACAAGTATTCTGCACGGTAATGCAGTAAGTACTCTTCTATTGACCGATAGGCTGTTTGTTCAAAACACGGTTATGGTGATTCCACTAGTCATCCAGTTATTGAACAAGTATTCTGCACGGTAATGCAGTAAGTGATCTTCTATTGACCGATAGATAGGCTGTTTGTTCAAAACACGGTTATGGTGATTCCACTAGTCATCCGACGCGTTTCCCCCTTCTTCCTGGTGAGGATATATGGGTTCATCAGGGATGCGTGTGGTTTTTCAGCCAAGAGTGTATACGTCATAAGAGTCTGGTGAAGGTAAGTATGGATACTGTCAGTCACATCGTATTTACATAAAGGGCGCCAGTCATGTGATATATGGTCCAAAAGAGTTGTTACCTCTTAGATAAATTTGGCCGGTATGGATAAAACTTTATGGACAGAAATTGTTAGCTGTAGAGCCGGTGTGTATAGATAGTATTCTCCGGAAGGTGCCCGAGGAGTATATACTTTCTAGCCTGTAAAATAATATGGGAAACATGTAATCCCTAATGCAAAATATATAATGCGGAATATGATGGCAGGAGGAGTTCAAATAAATAGGACAATACCTGGATGATATTGCTTATAAGTCTCCCATGGTGGAGGATTAGACCAGCAGGCTGATAGGTGATGCAGGCTAGATTACAGTTCCCCTGTGTTGGCAAAGAAACAGGGAAGCATAATGTAAATTTGCTTAAGCACATACGGTGGTGCCAGCATATCTTAAATAATCCGGAGGCCTGGGGATAGAGGTAGTAAGTCACACTTACTAGTATGATGAGAGGGAAGATCCGGCGGTAGATCGGTCCAGACGACGGGTATGCGTCTGAACACTGTGTCGGCCTGCATTTCTTTTAAGCGTGACAGACGTGGGGCGATCCTGGCGTGGTGACGTCAATGCGTCACCGTACGCCAGGTCCACGCTTGCGCAGACGGGATAAAAGTCCGTGCAGGCGCAGTGGAAGTATTGAGGCCGCTGCGTCAATGCGTCACCGTACGCCATAACCGTGCATGCGCAGGCAGGATTGGAGTCCGCGCAGGCGCAGTAGAAGGATTGAGGCCACTTGCCAATACGGCTAGAGCGCCCTACGTGAACGCTGCCTAGGGCGGTGCGAAATGGCTATACAAAAGTCCCCAGACTGAATAATATGTCTAAGACATACAGTCTGTCGATTTAAACAGGTGTCCATAAGTTAGGTTAAAGTGATATTTAGCAGTTAGGTCGGTCATGGATAATTACTGATGGAGGCAAAACAGAAAATTGGGCCATATCAAGATGAAAAGTGTATATATATCAATATGAATCTACTGATGTGATATGATAGAGGTATGATGGATGATGATGAGATGGATACATAAAGGTAAACAGTGATACAGATGGTAAGGCGGTACTGAAAAGGATGCATAAGGGCATACATAGGGTGCATGGAGGCATGAGCCAAAAAATAGGATACATGGCATTCGGGCACCCAGATAGGGCTAAATATCACTTTAACCTAACTTATGGACACCTGTTTAAATCGACAAACTGTATGTCTTAGACATATTATTCAGTCTGGGGACTTTTGTATAGCCATTTCGCACCGCCCTAGGCAGCGCTCACGTAGGGCGCTCTAGCCGTATTGGCAAGTGGCCTCAATCCTCCTACTGCGCCTGCGCGGACTCCAATCCTGCCTGCGCATGCACGGTTCTGGCGTACGGTGACGCATTGACGCAGCGGCCTCAATACTTCCACTGTGCCTGCGCAGACTTTTATCCCATCTGCGCATGCGCGGACCTGGCGTACGGTGACGCATTGACGTCACCACGCCAGGATCGCCCCACGCCTGTCACGCTTAAAAGAAATGCCGGCTGACACGGTATCCAGACGCATACCCGCCGTCTGGACCGATCTACCGCCGGATCTTCCCTCTCATCATACTAGTAAGTGTGACTTACTACCTCTATCCCCAGGCCTCCGGATTATTTAAGATATGCTGGCACCACCGTATGTGCTTAAGCAAATTTACATTATGCTTCCCTGTTTCTTTGCCAACACAGGGGAACTGTAATCTAGCCTGCATCACCTATCAGCCTGCTGGTCTAATCCTCCACCATGGGAGACTTATAAGCAATATCATCCAGGTATTGTCCTATTTATTTGAACTCCTCCTGCCATCATATTCCGCATTATATATTTTGCATTAGGGATTACATGTTTCCCATATTATTTTACAGGCTAGAAAGTATATACTCCCCGGGCACCTTCCGGAGAATACTATCTATACACACCGGCTCTACAGCTAACAATTTCTGTCCATAAAGTTTTATCCATACTGGCCAGATTTTTCAGAGGATTCTCCGCTCCGGGCAGTTTAACCCGTTAAATGCTGCTGTCAAACCATGACAGCGGCATCTAACGGGTTTCGGTCGGCGCCGTGGGTCACTTACGTGATTGCGATGTCCCTCGACGCCGGCCGGTCCTCCGATGTCTCCATGGGGATCCCGGGGTCCTAATGAAGGTCCCCGGGGTCACCATGGAGATGCCTCATGCTGACAGGGGTGGCTGTGGCTATTGCCTTTCAGCATGAGGCATGATACAATACAATACATTGCAGTACATCAGGTACTGCAATGTATTGTATCAGTGATCTAAGTATTTTACACTAGTGTACAGTAATGTACACTAGTGTAAAAGTTAAAAAAAAAGTGAAAAAAAGTGCACCAAACACAACACAGCCCCCCCCCAGCCCCCCCCCCCAATAATAAAGATGCATTACATTCCCTATACCCAATAAAACATGACATAAAAGTGATCAAAAACACAAATCCTATACATATTTGGTATCGTTACGTCCGTAACGACCCAATCTGTAAAACTATATCAATAATTTTACCACACGACACACGCTGTAAAAGAAAAATAAAAAAAAACAGTACCAGAATAGCTGTATTTTATCAATCCACTTCAGAAAATATGTCATAAAAGAGATCAAAAAGTCATATACATATAAAACTTGGTATCAATAGAAACTACAGATCTTCCCCCCAAAAATAAGCCCCAAACCAGCTCTGTCGCGCAAAAGATAAGAACGCTATGGATCTTGCAATGCGGTGACAGTTTTTGTGGGTTTTTGCTAGGAAGATAGTTTCTATTGCGCCAAAGTGATAAAACCTATACAAATGTGCTATCGCCATAACCGTAGTGACCCAGAGAATACATGTATTATGTTATGAGTGACCGCCGATACGGATTTTTACGGCGATCACTAATGGGCTCTATTCTGCTGCCATCAGCTCTTTATGGCGATGGTGCAAAATAGTGGAGCGGCGCTGGTAATGCCCGCAGCCCCCTTCTCTCAGCTATCGGAGGTCGCTGAGAAGTCGGGGCAGAGTGTGGGCTCAGTCCCGGCCAGTCCCCTCACCGGCGATCGCCGTTATTAACAGTATAACGGCGGCCACCGGTAACGGGCATTGCCAGCGCAGCTGAACGCGTTCATCTCTTCTCACAGTGAATCCACGGTGAGAGGAGATGAGAACATGTCCCCCCCTGTCCCCAGAATTTACCCTAGTGACCTGGTCACTGACACTCCCCGCCCATCTGATCCAAGATGGCCGCCGCCATCACTGTGAACAGACTCTGTTCACAGTGATGGAATTTCTAAAATTGATCAAAACTCCATTCTCTCCACCTCCAGAGGTGGCAGAGAGCATGGGGCAATGACCGGGGACCACCCGGTGTGGTCCCAGTACAAGCGATAAGCGGTATATACTAAATACCACTGATCGCTTGTTCCAAATGGTGCCGGCACTTTTTTACCCGTCACCAAAATCAAGTGCCCTGGATTACCCGTAACCACCCTGGATTACCTGTAACCACCCAGGATTACCTGTAACCACCCCAGATTACCCGTAACCACCCCAGATTACCCGTAACCACCCCAGATTACCTGTAACCACCTCAGATTGCCCATCACCACCCCAGATTGCCCGTCACCTCCCCAGATTGCCCGTCACCTCCCCAGATTGCCCGTAACCCCCCAGATTGCCCGTAACCCCCCAGATTGCCAGTAACAATCCCAGACAGCCATAACCATCACAGACAGCCCGTAATCATCGCAGACAGCCCGTAACCATCGCAGACAGCCCGTAACCACCACAGATTGCCCGTAACCACCCAGATTGCCTGTAACCCCCCAGACTGCCCGTAACCCCCCAGATTGCCCGTAACGATCCCAGACAGCCCGCAACCATCGCAGACAGCCTGTAATCGTCGCAGACAGCCCGTAACCACCCCAGATTGCCCGTCACCTCCCCAGATTGCCCGTCGCCTCCCCAGATTGCCTGTCGGCTCCCCAGATTGCCCGTTGCCACCCCAGATTGCTTGTCGACACCCCAGATTGCCGTTGACACCCCAGATTGCCCGTCGACACCCCAGATTGAACGTCGCCACCCCAGATTGCCCGTCACCACCCCCAGATTGCCCATGACCACCCCAGATAGCCAGTGAACACCCCTAGACAGCCAGTAAACACCCCCAGATTTCCCTAACCACCCCATATAGCCAGTAAACACCCACAGATTGCCAGTAACCACCCCAGATTGCCCGTAACCACCCCAGATTGCCTATAACGACCCCAGGTTGCCCATAAACACCCCAGATTGCCCATAACCACCGCAGATTGGCACAGACTGCTCGTAACCACCCCAGATTGCCCATAACCACACCAGATTGCCTGTCGCAACCTCAGATAGACAGTAAACACCCCGAGATTGTCCATTACCATCCCAGATAGCCAGTAAACACTCACATATTGCCTGTAACTAAAATGACACTCATTCCTTTCTGAGCCCTTCTGTGCCCATACAGTGGTTTATGCCCACATATGGGGTACCAATGTACTCAGGAGAAGCTCCGTTACAAATGTTGGGGTGCTTTTTCTCCCCTGTTCCTAGTGAAATTGAAAAATTTCAAACTAAACAAACATGTTATTTGAAAAATTCATTTTTTTTCTTTTTTACTCTCTAGTTTTGAATACTTTCCTACAAAAACCTGTGGGGTCAAAATGCTCACCACACCCCAAGATGAATTCTTTGAGAGGTGCACTTTCCTAAATGGGGTGACTTTTGGTGGGGTTCTATTCTGCAGACATTACAGGGGCACTGCAAACGCACCTGGCGCTCAGAAACTTCTTCAGCAAAAACAGTAGAGGGCTTCAAAACAGGGCTAGACAGGTTCTTAGACCAAAATAATATAAATGCATATGTATAGAACCTATCACCCCTCCCCCTTCCCTGTATCCATCCCCTCCTTGGTTGAACTTGATGGACATGTGTCTTTTTTCAACCGTATTAACTATGTATACTATGTAAATCATGCACGGAAAATGCTTCCTTCTGAGCCCTGCTGTGTGCCCATACAGGGGTTTATGCCCACGTATGGGGTACCGTACTACTCAGGGAAACCTGTGTTACATATATTGGGGTGCTTTTTTTCCCCTGTTCCTCTTGAAATTGAGAAATTTCAAACTAAACAAACATATTATTGGAAAAATTCTATATTTTCATTTTTACTGTCTTCTTTTGAATACTTTCCTCTAATACCTGTGGGGTCAAAATGGTCACCACACCTCAAGATGTATTGTTTGAGGGGCGTACTTTCCAAAATGGGGTGACTTTTGGGGGAGTTATTCTGCTGACACTATAGGGGCTCTGCAAACGTACCTGGCGCTCAGAAACTTCTTCAGCAACATCTGAACTGTAAATGCTAATTGGCGATCCTTCCCTTCTGAGCCCCGCTGTGTGCCCATACAGTGGTTTACGCCCACATATGGGGTACCATTACACTTAGGACAACCTGCGTTACAAAATTTGGGGTGCATTTTCTCTCATGTTTATTATGAAAATAAGATACTTTAATCTTAACAAATATATTATTGGAAAATTTCTATTTTCCATTTTTTTCCGGCCTAATTATGAATACTTTCCTCCAGTAGGGTAAAAATGCTCATACCCCTAGATTAATTCTTTAAGGTGTCTAGTTTCCAAAATTGGGTCACATATGGGGGTTTCCAGTATACAAGCCTCCTAAATCAACTTAAAAAAAGAACTGAACCCTAAAAAAAATCAGTTTTGGAAATTTTATGAAAATTTCATAATTTGCTGATACATTTCTAAGCCCCGTAACACCCTATAAAAGTGAAATATGTTTACAAAATGAAGCCAGAATAAAGAGGACATATTTATAATATGACTTACTAACTAATTTATGTGATATGACTTTCTTTTTTTAGAAGCAAAGAATTTCGAAGTTCATAAAGTGCAAATTTTTCTAATTTTTCATGATATTTTGATGTTTTTCACAAAAAACACACACCAAATTTTGCCATTAACATAAAGTACCATATGTTAAGAAAAAACAATCTCAGAATCGCTAGCATACGTTAAAGCATCACTGAGCTATAAGCGCATAAAGTGAGACAGGTCAGATTTTGAAAAAGGAGCCTGGTCATTAAGGTCCAAATAGGCTTGGTCCCTAAGGGGTTAAAGTGTCACTGTCGTGATTTTTTTTTGCATAAATCAATAGTACAGGTGATTTTAAGAAACTTTGTAATTGGGTTTATTAGCCGAAAAATGCATTTTTATCATGAAAAAGCAGTTTGAAGCTCTTCCCCTGTCGTCATTGTTCTCCTATGGTGAGAGCTAAATAAAAGACCAAAACAGGACAACAAAAGTTAATCTACAAATACCTCACCCTTTATCTCCTCTGACAGTCACCACTGATCTCTCTGAGCTCTCATTACAGCTGTCACCGAGCTCCCTGCCTGTAATCCTCTGTTATCTGCTTTCTGCTGTGGGCTAACTCCCTCCTCCCCCCTCCCCTCTTCCTAGAACAGACTGGGTACATCTGATGCAACAAGTCACAATTTCCTGATTTTTTGTAGTGAATGGAAAAGAGGAGGGAGGGGGTGACCTGGGAAAAGGCTTTTTAAATGCAGATAATGGCATATTTGGCTAATAAACCCAATTACAAAGTTTCTTAAAATCACCTAGACTATTGATTTCTGCAAAAATAAATAAATAAATACGACAGTGACTCTTTAAACATATTTATATTGTATGAAATCCCTAGACATTTTGTACAATATCTTCATTTTATGGAATACCTGTAACGGTTTAGGCACTTATTGCATACTGTATTTACATTTAGCTCAATAAAATATTATGCCATAAGCTCCTATGCTATCCAAAGTGTATGGAATTAATAATCTATGCAGATTACTTGGAGTTATTCACGATAATCTCAAGAAAAGGTCATACTTGCTAATGCAGGTTATAAGCAAGTTCTCAAAAGAATGCAGACAGGGTACAATGCTATATGAGGGTGGTTGGTAAATACTAATGGATAGCTTTTTACACACCTACTATTTATGTGGGGGATGGATGCTTAAAATTACAATTACACACTTATAAGGCTTCTTTATAATAACAATCACATGCTTGCCCGTGCTGGACAAGCTGCCTCTATGCCTATTTGTCTTGCCAATACTATTAGATCATGTCAACTGCTAAGCGCCTTCAAATAGCCTCAAAGTGCACTGCACAAAGAACTGACATCCATTAACAACCCCAGACTATAAAGTGAAAAAGTGATAAACATAAGGTATTAGTTGATGATTCGGCCAAAATATGCAAGCTTGCAATGGGTATAGTCTTCAAGTCCCTACACTAACAATAGCTACTGATTTTTTTGCGTTGGAATCTGGGGATGTCTAGCGTTAAAGACTTACAAAGTATAAGAGCAAGATTTAAGACAACTGTTTCCTTTGTATTGAAAAACCAGGTAAGGGCAATTTCATGTACATGTAATGGCAATACATTTTTAGGGTATAACAATAAAGACCTTTTAACCCCTTAAGGACAGAGCGTGAAATGGCCTTTAGGACAGGGCCAATTGTTACTTTTGCGTTTTCGTTTTTTCCTTCTCTCCTTCTAAGACCCATAACGCTTTCATTTTTCCACCTACCAGGCCATGTGAGGGCTTGTTTTTTTCAGGAGCAGGTGTACTTTGTAATGGCATCTTTCAATCTGCCATTAAATGAATGACGGAACCCCCAAAATATCATTTATGGGGTGAACTTGGGTCAAAAAATGTGATTCCGAAAATTTGGGGGGCTTCCACGTTTAAGCAATCCACTTTGCGGTAAAACTGGCATTTTTTCTTTATTCCATAGGTCGGTCTGAACACGGTGATATGCAGGTTTACTAGGTTTTCTTACGTTTTACTATTTTTATTAGCATTAAAACTTTTTTTTTTTGCAAATAGGCATATTTAAAATGGTCCTATTGTGACTCCTATAGCGCATTTATTTTTTCACCTACGGGGTCATATGGGGTGTCATTTTTTGCGTCATGATCTTTAGTTTTTATTAGTAAATTTTTTTTCTAGATCAAATGCATTGATCGCTTTTTATTAAATTTTTTATACATAAAATCTCATCAAAAAAAGCAATCTCTGCGTATTTTTACCGCGTTTTTTTCACGCCGTTCACCGGGAAAAGTAATGTTTTATTTTAATATATCAGACAATTACGCATGCTATGGTGTATAATATGTTAATTAACTTTATTACTTTTTATGTGTTTTATGTATGCAATGGGAAGGGGGGTGATTTACACTTTTATTGGGGGAGGGGCTTTGGGACACTTTGTAAAACTTTTATTTATTTTTTTTTTTACACTTTTATAGTTCCCTTAGGGAACTATCATTGACATACATTGGATCAGTAACACTGATCCCTGCTATGCCATAGCATTGCAGAGATCAGTGTTATCTGTGATATTCTGATTCAGCCTGCCTGTGGCAGGCTGAATCAGAGAACCGATCCGAGGGCTGCACTGAGGTAAGGAGAAGACCTCCGGCAGTCAGGAAAAGCGATCGGGACCCCCGCAGACACGCTGCGGGGGTCCCGATCGTTAAGTGACCGCAGATGCTCTGGTCACTTATACTTAAACGCCGCGGTCGTGGCGCGATCGCGGTGATTAAGGGGTTAATGGCGGGCGATCGCGCCAGCCCGCCATTGAGGTTGAGGGCCTGGCTGCAGATAGCAGCCGGTCCTCACCCGGTATGCGGCGGGTTCAGCTTGTGAGCCTGCTCTATAGCCCGGGACCGCGCCAGGGCGTACGTTTATGTCCTCCTGCGTTAAGTCCCAGGCAGTGAGGGCGTAAATTTACGCCTGTTGTCGTTAAGGGGTTAAATGTGTAAATATATAAAAACAAAAACTTTCATCAATTAATCTTACTAAATACTTGGATGAACACATCATATAACATCAATATATTACATACATTTTATAAATAGTGACTTAGCCTTCTTTTTCTTTATTTGCTTCTCTGGTTATTGCAAAGTTTTTACTTGTGCTGCAATGTCTGATTACAAGTTCTTTGTTCTGAAGTTGTAGAAAACTAAGGTACAATGATAACATGTCAGACTGCAGCTAAATGTGTGTCACTAAAACTGGAGCAATGACAAAGTCTCTGACAGTCCATGATGTACTGAAATGAAGGTTACTTATTGCCAGCAAAAGCCTTTTCAGTACCACACTACAGCCATCAACTGCAACTTGCTAAGAGATTAGTGTGGTTGGAGGTTTACCTACATTGTACATAGTTTACTTAACCCCTTAGTGACCGCCGATACGGCTTTCTACGGCGGTCACTAATGGGCCTTATTCTGCTGCCATCAGCTTTTTACGGCGATGGCAGAGAATAAGATTGCGGGGCCGGGACGGCCCCCACCCCATCCCCCCGGCTACTGGAGGTAGCTGAGGGGTTGGGGCAGTGTGTGGGGTCCGTCCCGGCCCACCCCCTTACCGACGATCGCCGCTATTAACGTTATAGCGGCGGCCGTCGGTAAAGAGGATTACCGGTGCCGCCGCCACCTTTCATCTCCCCCCGCCGTGAATCTACGGCGGGGGGAGATGAAATAAGTGTATATCAGACCCCAGATCAGACCCCCCTAGTGCCCCGATAACTAACCCCCCTCCCCCGGCGGCCATCATTTCCAAGATGGCCGCCGTCATCGCTGTGAACCGACTAACGTCGGTTCACAGCGATTAAAAAGTTAAAATGAATGAAAGCCCCATGCTCTCCGCCACCGGAGGTAGCGGAGAGCATGGGGCAGTCATCGGGGACCCCCCTGTGGGGTCCCGGTACAAGCGATCAGCGGTATATACTATATACCGCTGATCGCTTGTACCATGTGCTCCCGGCACTTTTTATCCCCTGTCACCATAAATGATTGGTGACAGGGGATAAAAAGTGATGTCCCCCCACCCCCCAAGTCGCCCCCCACCCCCCCTGTCACCCCCGTCCCCCAGTCACCCCCCCTTCCCCATATACTCACCGGAACCCACGGAGCTCCTTCCTCCTCGACGTCCTGGCTGGTTATGAAGTGCGCATGCGCTTCACAACCAGCCAAGCTCTGAAAATTTAAAGTGACAGAGACCAATTTGGTCTCTGTCACTGAACTATGATTACTGTGATAGAAAATATCACAGTAATCATAGTAATACAGTGAAAATGAATATGTAAAGTACAAAAAGTGACAAACATACAAAAAAATAAAACACACACTTTTTATTATAGTAATAATTACAGTTTACTCCCAAATTACCCCTAACCCCTCCCCAGATTACCCGTAACCACCGCACGTTGCCCGTAACCACCGCACGTTGCCCGTAACCACCGCACGTTGCCCGTAACCACCGCACGTTGCCCATAACCACCGCACGTTGCCCGTAACCACCGCACGTTGCCCGTAACCACCGCACGTTGCCCGTAACCACCGCAAATTGCCAGTGACCTCCTCCAGATTGCCCGTAACCACCCCAAATTACATGTACCCACCCCAGATTACCTATAAGCACTTCAGTTTATCAGTAACAATCCCAGATTGTCTGTAACCCTTCCAGGTTGCACATAACCCCCCCAGGTTCCCCGTAATCATGCCAGATTACATGTAACCCCCCCAGATTGCACGTAACCACCGCGCGTTGCCTCTGACCACGCCACGATGCCTCTGACCACGCCACGATGCCTCTGACCACCGCACGTCGCCTCTGACCACCGCACGTCGCCTCTGACCACCACACGTCGCCTCTGACCACCACACGTCGCCTCTGACCACCCCAAATTGCCAATGACCCCCTCCAGATTGCGGTGCCCATGTCAGATTACAGGTACCCACCCCAGATTGCCTATAAGAACTTCAGTTTATCCGTAACCACCCCACATTGCCCGTAACCACCCCACGTTGCCCGTAAGCACCCCAGATTGTCAGTAAGCACTGCAGGCTGCGCGTAACCACCCCACGTTGCCTGTAACCACCCCAGATTGTCTGTAAGCATTGCAGGTTGCCCGTAACCAGCCCACGTTGCCCGTAACCACCCCAGATTGTCTGTAAGCACTGCAGGTTGCCCGTAACCACCCCACGTTGCCCGTATCCACCCCAGATTGTCTGTAAGCACTGCAGGTTGCCCGTAACCACCCCACGTTTCCCGTAACCATCCCAGATTGTCTGTAAGCACAGCAGGTTGCCCGTAACCAGCCCACGTTGCCCGTTACCAGCCCACGTTGCCTGTAACCAGCCCACGTTGCCTGTAACCAGCCCACGTTGCCTGTAACCAGCCCACGTTGCCGTAACCACAGCAGGTTGCCCGTGACCACCACACGTTGCCCATAACCACCACACGTTGCCCGTAACCACCCCGCGTTGCCTGTAACCACCCCACGTTGCCTGTAACCACAGCAGGTTGCCCGTGACCACCCCATGTTGTCCGTAACCACCCCAGATTACCTGTAACCACCTCAGGTTGCCCGTAACCACCCCACATTACCTGTAATCTCATTTTTTTTATTTTATTTTAGTAACTGCGCTATTCTAATAACCATTACTAGCTGCGGTTTTGCTCCTGTAAATTGGCGCTCCTTCCCTTCTGAGCCCTGCTGTGTGCCCGTACAGTGGTTTATGCCCACATATGGGGTACCGTTTTACTCAGGAGAACCTGCGTTACAGATTTTGGGGTACGTTTTCTCTCCTGTTCCTCGTCAAATTGACTAAACCAACATATTATTGGAAAAATTCGAGTTTTTCATTTTTACTGGCCAATTTTGAATACTTTCCTCTAATACCTGTGGGGTAAAAATGGTCACCACACACCAAGATGAATTCTTTGAGGGGTGCTCTTTCCAAAATGGGGTGACTTTTGGGGGGAATCTATTCTGCTGACACTACAGGGGCTCAGCAAACGCACCTGGCGCTCAGAAACTTCTTCAGAAAAATCTGCACTGGAAATGCTAATTGGCGCTCCTTCCCTTCTGAGCCCGGCTGTGTGCCCATGCAGTGGTTTATGCCCACATATGGGGTACCGTTCTACTCAGGAGAACCTGCTTTACATATATTGGGGTGACATTTCTCTCCTGTTCCTCGTGAAATTGAGAAATTTCAAACTAAAGGAACATATTATTGGAAAAATTCGAGTTTTTCATTTTTACTGTCTACTTTTGAATACTTTCCTCAAATACCTGTGGGGTCAAAATGCTCACCACACCCCAAAATAAATTCTATGAGGGGTGCACTTTCCAAAATGGAGTGACTTATTGGGAGATTTTACTCTGCGGACACTACAGGGGCTCTGCAAACGCACCTGGCACTCGGAAACTTCTTCAGCAAAATCTGCATTGAAAAAGCTAATTGGCGCTCCTTCCCTTTTGAGCCCTCCTGTGTGCCCATACAGTGGTTTACGCCCACATATGGGGTACCATTGTACTCAGGAGAACCTGCGTTACAAATTTTGTGGTACTTTTTTCCTCTTTTTCCTCGTGAAATTGAGAAATTTCAAACTAAAAGAACATAATATTGGAAAAATTTGAGTTTTTCATTTTTACTGTCTACTTTTGAATACTTTCCTCTAATACCTGTGGGGTCAAAATGGTCACCACACACCAAGATGAATACTTTGAGGGGTGCACTTTCCAAAATGGAGTGACTTATGGCGAGATTTTACTCCGCTGGCACTACAGGGGCTCTGCAAACGCACCTGGCGCTCGGAAACTTCTGCAGCAAAATCTGCATTGAAAAAGCTAATTGGCGCTCCTTCCCTTCTGAGCCCTCCTGTGTGCCCATACAGTGGTTTATGCCCACATATGGGGTACCATTGTACTCAGGAGAACCTGCGTTACAAATTTTGGGGTACTTTTTTCCTCTTGTTCCTCGTGAAATTGAGAAATTTCAAACTAAACGAACATATTATTGGAAGAATTTGAGTTTTTCATTTTTACTGTCTTCTTTTGAATACTTTCCTGTAATACCTGTGGGGTCAAAATGGTCACCACACACCAAGATGAATTCTTTGAGGGGTGTACTTTCCAAAATGGGGTGACTTATGGGGGGTTTTCTCTCTGCTGACACTACAGGGGCACTACAAACGCACCTGGCGCTCAGAAACTTCTTCAGCAAAATCTGCATTGGAAAAGCTAATTGGCGCTCCCTTCCTTCTGAGCCCTGCTGTGTGCCCATACAGTGGTTTACGCCCACATATGGGGTACCGTTGTACTCAAGAGAACCTGCATTACAAATTTTGGGGTGCTTTTTGTCTCATATTCCTTTTGAAAATGAGAAACTTTAATCTAAACGTATATATTATTGGAAAATTAAAATTTTCCATTTTTTTACTGCCTAATTGTGAATACTTTCCTCCAGCCCCTGTAGGGTTAAAATGCTCATTATACCCCTAGATTAATTCTTTAAGGTGTGTAGTTTCCAAAATGGGGTCACTTATGGGGGTTTTCAGGATACCAGACTTCTAAATCCATTTAAAAAAAGAACTGGTCCCTAAAAAAATCAGTTTCACGAAAATGTGATAATTTGCTGATAAATTTCTAAGCCCCATAACACCCTAAAAAAGTAAAATATGTTTACCAAATTATGCCAGAATAAAGAAGACATATTGGTAATGTGACTTAGTAACTAATTTATGTGCTACGACTTTCTTTTTTTAGAAGCAGAGAATTTCAAAGTTCATAAAATGCAAATTTTTTTTATTTTTCATGATATTTTGATGTTTTTCACAAAAAACACACAAAGTAGTGACCAAATTTTGCCACTAACATAAAGTGCCATATGTCACGAAAAAACAATCTCAGAATCGCTAGCATACGTTAAAGCATCACTGAGCTATAAGAGCATAAAGTGAGACAGGTCAGATTTTGAAAAATTAGCCTGGTCATTAAGGCCAAAACTAGCTGCAGCACAAAGGGGTTAAACTGCACTATGAAAAAATTACATAACTGTTTCACTATCATTGTAACTAGATTTAGATTTTGAAGGTTACAATTAGAGATAAGTGAATATACAGTAATAACGAAGCAAAACGCTTTGTTAGCCAGCTGCCTTTTAACTAGGTGCTGCTCCGATCCGGGTGCTGGGAAAAGCTATATCCAGTCCTTGGAAACTGGGAGAAGTATGGATCCAGCTTTTCCCAGGACCCAGGAAGAAGCAGCATGGAGCAGCACAGAGTTAAAAGGCAGCCAGCTGATAAGCCAACTGCCAAGCTAATCTAAATTCAAAATCTAAATCAACAGAGGAGGTGAAATGAAGCATGTTTGCAATTCACAATCTTATTTTTTACACATGACTCAAAGGGTACATGAATCAAATGACTGCCTTTCTTGTAAGCACACAGATGAGACTTTGTGTGTTTAGTCTCTTTTTTCAACCAACACAAAGACTAAAAAGCTGCTTTCAGGAGACTGGACCTGGATACAAACAAAACATAAGGGTTTGTGTGGGTCTGTAGGTGAAAAAAAGAAAGTGTTGCGGCCTTCAAACGCGAGGAGGAAAAAATGAAAGTGCAAAAATGAACATTTACCCAGTCTTGAAGGGGTTAAATTGGTTTTACATTGACTTACAGGGTTATTAACTATAGGGGACACTAAAGAGACAGCTGTCAGCCTTCAGGAGTAGAGCTAAATTGCATGTGTTTTCTAGGGAGTATTGTCTACAATACTCTCTTCACAAGGAGAAACAGTGTCTTCCAAGAATTAGAGACTGTGATATTCCTCAGTTTCAATGCTACATTAAATTAAGTCATTATGAAGATAGAACATCATTGATTGCAATCACTACAAACTGCATTGTTTTTAGATAATTGGTTAATTAAAAATAAAACATTTTCCGTTATCCACAGAGCAGATAAAAGAAAGAAGATATAGGCCATTCCTTGTGTTTCTATTTAGGCCATATTTCTTGGGGCAATATAGTAGCAATTTAAAAGAGTTCATTTATCTAATTACAGATTTTTGTACTATCATTAAAGTATGAAGGAGAGAGAACAATGCTATCTGTTAACATTTCTTCTCACGTTATTACAGACAGTTGGTGGCTCTAATCTCACTGGTCCAGATGTTCTACCTATCAGGCATGTCACTGCTCATTTAAAACATGCTTGCTTTTCAATGATACATTCTAAGAGTCTTAATAATAATTTATACAACAAAATTTTCCTGTCTGTCCATGATGCTGCAGCATTTAAAATGATGATGATAATAATAATAATAATAATAATAATACAGTGTAATGCTGCGTTTACACAGAACGATAATTCGTACGATCGTCCGATTAACAATTTCGTAGTAACGATTTTTTTTAATAACGATCAGCGTTTAGACAGAACGATATATTGTACGGAAAAATCGTTTTGCGATCGCTTAAGCCTACCTCACACATAAGTATAATCGGTGAACGACTGTTTACACCGAACTATATGCTTTTTTTTTTTGCGAACGGCGAATGACGATTTAAGAATAGGTTCAAAGATCAAAATGAACGGTTTCTCGTTCGTCGTTTAATTGTTTGCTTGTACAATTATCATTCGAATTTGATCGTTATTGTGCATATTTGCACGATAATCGTTCCGCGTAAATGTAGCATTAGTCTTGGTCATGTGCTCTTGAACCCATGTAAATGTACAGTAAATAATCATACACTTAGTACCTACAGGAGCAGGTAGCTCAGCTAAATTTCTGCCCTGTATGTACTTTTCATGATGCCCTATGGCTATTGAGGCATAGGCAATGGAAAAGGTGCAGATTTTTTAGCAAAACTGCCCAGTTTGTGCAAAAATCTGCACTTTTTCCATGGCACATGCCCCACTTGCTAGATTTTAGACCTGTTCCAGAGCAGGTGTAGATTTCTGTGCTGACTGTAGGACAAGCGCAGATCCCGCCATATTTACTAAGAGGCGTGTGCCTTTTAATATATCTGGTGGGGTGAATGGGAGAGGGGCTCTATTTTTATTTATTAATAAATGTCCCCCATAGAGTAGTGTTCCATGCAAACTGAGTAGCGCACCACCAATGTGTTTGGCAACTAAAACAAATTTCTAGATGTGAAAAAAAACCTGAACACCTAAACAGCACAATACACATGAAGGCTATGTTCCCACAACTTCTTTTTATGGCTATTTGAGTCCATATAATGGCCGTTATTTTATATTAATGGCTGTTATGGTACAAATGACGGTAGAAAAATACTTAAGCTAGGGATTTGAAGAGAGAGCAAAATAAGAATAATAGAATAGTAAAAGAATAATAAAGTGGCCTTGTTTCTTTCCCAAATGCATTATTTTACATTTGGAAACATTGAACTGCAGTTTCCATTGTTTGGACCACTGATCTAGTAAAGCTGATTCATATGTTTTCCATATTACTGACACCTCCGAGAATATCATCCCTATTGCACATGTTTGTGTCATCAGCAAACAGACAAACCTTACCTACCAAACCTTCTCCTATGTCACTTACAAACATATATTAAAAAGAAAAGGACCCATAACCTAACCTTGTGGCACACCACTTATAACTAGTCTGTTCAGAATATGCACTATTAAAAACAACCCTTTGACATCTATAGTTCAGCCAACCACAAATCAATTAAACTACCCAGTGATTAAGTCCAATTTTCTTTATCAGTTTTTATGGGGAACTGCATCAAAGGCTTTGTTGAAGTCCAGAAGTCCAGCAATATCCACGGCACCACCTTCATCTAACACTTTTGTGACATAATGAAAAAAGTCAATGAGATTAGTCTGACATGATCTGCCTCCAGTAAAGCCATGCTGGTTTGGATCCATCAAATTGTTGATTTTTAGCTGCAAAAGGCTATGTTCACGCAACGTCAAAAATTTAGAAAAGGAGCACAATTTTGATATTCATTTGATATTTTTGATGTTTAAAAAACATCAGTTTTGCCGCGATTTAACTGACAGCAATGGCAAAGCACTGAAGTCAATGGGAAGACGGACGTCCAATGCACACAATGCTTTTAATAACGGACATTTTTGCTGCGGACGTTAAAATAATGAACATTATCATTATTTTCGGACTTCTTTTGCAAACAGCAGACGTTTTTTATTTTTTGTTCACACACAGTTTTTCTTATGTCACCGTTCTTTCTCCGTCTTTACTATTAAATTCAATGGACTTTTCAATTCAGACACACCTAAAGTTCAATTAGAAACCCCAAACTAAAGTAATGTATCAACACCAGTCATTTCACTAAAGGGAGGCCAGGCTGCTAAATGACGTCCGTTATATTAGACTCAAAAAAACGGACGTCATTTTAAAAGGAGCTAAAATAAAAACTTTGTGTAAACATCAGTAGGGTTTTCAGTTTAAAATTTTGAACTTTATTGTCTTGTCACCCAGTTTTTGCAAAGTTGGTAAAAGATGTTAAATATGGCTTTGTGGATATTGGGGAATTTCTGGAGTCAAGATTAGTGATGAGCAAACATCCCTGTGTTCAGTTTGGATCCAAAACACAAACATAAAAAACAATGATTGGTACGTGTAAAATATGTTATAGCGGAACCTAATAGCATTAGCGTATCTTTTTTCGCCCATGTGTACAGTATATAGCAATGACGTTCATGCATGTATCACGAAATAAGCACAAAGAATGCTAGGCTGCAGCGTACAGTCAGCAAGTCAAGATGTCCCAGGGAGCCTCCCCTTTTGGCCTTGGAGAACTGAAATACCTTGTGAAGATAATAGTCAGGATGGACTATGATTGACGCCTGGTCATTACAGGGTTAGGAAATTAATCCTTATAGTGCTAAAATGCTGGATTCTGTAACCCTCCCTAAACTCACAATTTCACAACGTTCTTGGCCCTACTCGGTCAGCTCTCCCTCCCCACACTGACTAACCACAACTGTGCATATTGATGCATAACTAAATTCAGATGCTGCTCTGCTTGTTTCACTCTCCCTATTCAATGGCACAAGAATCAGGAAAGAATGTGAGAAAATTTGCCCTAGCGTCACATTTTTATAGCATGTAAGTAACGTATACGTAATGACGCTGATCGTACAGCCAATCACAGTAATGGGTCTAGTGAACATGGCTACTACATTATCTGATGTGCCCTTCCTTCCCCACACATTCATTGGCCTTTAAATTGGTGGGAGGAAACTTGCACAGTTGCATACATCGCAAGATAAACGTTCATCAGTGGACACAAACAATTAGCGTCATGTTTGTACAATCATTTCCGCACATATTCACTCATGACATGACAGTCAAGACAATGTGGCAAGTTTGAGATTAAGTTGTTAATCATTGGTTAATTTGCTACCAAAGATGTGGAAAAACATACAAATTGTAGCACAAATATATGGTTCACAGAGCTTTACTCCATTGTTCAATAAAGTGCACTTTAAAGAGTTTAATGAAATGATGTGGGGAGGGCATGGAGTAGATTTTGATGACTTTTTCATTAATGGGAATTAAAGATCCTTTGAACATCTAGGAGAAATTAATGGGATTCAGAAAAGAATGTAATGTAGGCATATGCAAATTAAACATGAAGTGGTAGCATCAGAAAAAAAGGTTTAAGATTGCAGACTCATGTGTGATTAAATATTTTGTGAAATCACTAAGAAAAAATCAACCTCTACAATTTATGTTGATAGAAGGGAATACAGCAATTAAGTTTTGGTCATATTAGGAAATGGGAAAAATGAATAGACATAGTGGTTTATAAACCATGGAGGAACATTTGGAGATGGAACACATATGGCTTAATTATTTACATATTTGGGATTAGATTACTTTTTGGGTTCAAGTGATTCTGTAGTCAAATTCCATAGACTGATTAAAAAATAAATAAATAACCATAAGAATAGCAGGGTATAGCCTGGGTGGGGCAAAGAAAAGGAAAATTGTCAAGAAAGGGGGAAAAAATAAAAAGTGTTTTTTTTTTTTTGTTTTTTTTCCTTTACTTTCTCATTGTTGTGTCTCTTCTGAGCTCTCCAACCTCTGCTGCTAATATGAGCAACAAAGGGATGGTCAAGATAGTTATAGAGAGTAGAAGTAAAGAAGTAAGTGTGGTAGTGAACAACAGGGTATGGTCTGTAAGAGTATTTGGTTTTAAGGATGTAAGGGTATGTTTCCACAAATGCATTCCTATTGCTACTCGAACCCCCTCACCCCACCCCTGATTTCCCCACTAAACAATGCTATATTGCAGATAATCCTGGTTGCATCTTGTGGCTATTGGGGGAGAATGGGAGGTTTCTATGGTTTCCAGAGCATTTTAAAGATTTCAATTAGTGTTAAGCAAACTTGTCGATCAAATGGATACGGATGAACCTGAATGCTCAGCAATTAACTCTGAGTGGCTGGTGAGGTTAGATGCAGCCCTATGGCTGCCAAGAAAACTAGGAAGGAAAAAGAGAAAAATAACATTAATAGAAGAGGAGAATACCTGAAGGATGC